>NC_043970.1:47363543-47468543 GCF_902148855.1 Sphaeramia orbicularis | reverse complement strand
CCATGTAAATGTACTAAGGCAATGAACAGAACTGAGACATATTTTGTATGTATGTTGCAGTTTTACAGTGAGTCAAGTAAAAGATTTGGACAGAAGTTTTCGGCATCCGGCTTTTCTTGGGAAACCTGTTGTCTATCTGCTGAGCTAATCGCTACACACAAGCAGGGGCAAGAATATGAGTTAGAATAAAAGGGCATTAACGTGGGATAAAAAAAAAAATTGTCGGCGTTATTTAATGAATGCGTTAACACGGCAATAACGCGTTAACTTGCCCAGCCCTAATATATACATATATTTATATATATATATAAAGAGCAAGCATCCTGATCTAAACTAAAAGCCTAACAAACCTAACTTAAATGGATTATACCTGCTATTTGTGCATGAAATTGTGCAGTATTTGCTCCTGCAGTCTGCTGGACTAATGATACGCTGGTGCAAACACACTGCAAAAAGTTCTACACTTGAGTGAGGTTTACCTTTAACTTTGCATCACATTTTCTAGTGTTTCAGGTGTTTTTTCACATTCACCCGAACAGCACACAACCTCAGCTTGAATGTCATTACTGAGCAGATACACATGAACGTATCCAGGCTTCTGTATTTCACATCGATACTCCAACCTATCAGTTTGCTTCCTGCTTTTTCCTTTCTGAGTGTGTGGTCCAAGCTGAGAAGCACCTGAGTTTGGTTTTACCTGCTGGAGGAAATGCAGAGAACTTTATTCCAGTCCACTGTAATGTCAATCAAAGTAGATACCAGTTAATGTAATAATAATTCAGACAGGTTCGGAATATGAATACATTTGCAGCAACATTAATACTCAAGTTCTGTTCACTATTCTCGGCTGCACATGCGGTGCCTCTGAACTGCAGAGGAGGGTGTGTGCATTTACATACGGCACAGCAGATGTATGTTCAGCATCACATTTATTTACATGTAGAGATGAAATGGCAGGTTGCGACCCACTGAATCCCCCACTAATACTCACCTACAGTGGCTATATATTCTTGGCATTTGTTTTGCAATTCATAGTTGCCTGAGTAACAGAATGTGCATTAGAGGTAGGGTAGGAGATCCTGGAAAAACAGTTCGAGCTACATTTGAAAATACACAATTCAAAAGACCAAACCCCTTTCTTCAGACTTCTCCCTGAAGCTAGGCCTCCAGAGTACTGGAACGCACAATTAGGGATGGGAATCATTAAGAATTTAACAATTCTGATTCCATTATCGATACTGCTTATCGATCTGATTCCTTATCAATTCTCTTATCGGTTCTCATTGGGTGAGGGAATGAAAAAAAAAAAAAAGAAGAGTACAAACGGGTGTGTTTGCATTACCTGTCTTATATTTCCATCTCTGCACAGAAAATATAACATATACAGTATGTATAAATAATAATAACAGATGACGCTGGGCCGGTTCAGGGGAGGAGCATGCAGTGAAAGTGAAACTAAAGACACTTTACTAATTCCTCTATTGCTGCATTTCTACTACATGGAACCGGTTCGACTCAGATTGGCTTGTCTCCCATTGTTGTGCACCTCATTTCCTTTCTCTTCTCACCTTTGGAAACTTGTATTTGAAGAGTTACGGCGTTTGTTGCCCACACCGGAACTGGCCCGGCATTCACTCTGCCGCTACATTCACAAGCACCGCTGAGTAGAGCATCAAATATGTGACATTCTTGTAAATGAGTCACATGCTGTGGACAAATGTTTGAGGATATTAGAGGGATTCCACCCTTTTGAAGACATGGAAGCTTTGACAGTGTTCCAGTGGACCTGGTGTCATCTTTTTATACAGTTTCTGCCTCAACACCATGTTGGCTACGTTCTGACCAAAACAATGCAGCGTACGTGTGACATCATCGCGCATGCACAACGAAGGCAGAATCGATAAGCAGAATCGTTAAGCTGGCAGGCAAACAATTCCAAGGAATCGAGCTACTGGGAACCGGTTCTCAAAAAAGAACCGGTTCTCAATTCCCATCCCTACGTGCAATGCTTGTTACCGAGTATTCACGAGTGCTGCACAGCATGAATTTGCCCCTCCCCCCCGGTCCATGGATCCATGCATATCTCATTCATTCTCCACCAACACGTGTTGCTTTGAATTCACATCTGTTCATCAGTATATTAGATTAGAGGTTGGACTTTTCACTTGTTATTTTGATACGTGTTCTAACTAATCTCGGGAGATCTGTCTTGGCGGAGGTCTGTGCTCTCCGAGTGCTTTTCTTGTTATGATCGTATTTTACTGGTCCTGCCCACTAGAGATTGAATTCGTCTGAATGTGGAACCTGAAATAAAAGGATTGTTCATATCTTAGTGTAATTTTTGCATTTCACAAATTCATCCCAAGGGCCGGACTGGACCCTTTGGCGGGCTGGATTTGGCCCCTGGGCCACATGTTTGACACCTGTGACTTAATGGCTTTGTTTCATTGCTGCCACACACTAAGAGACTATTGTGCTTTGCTTCTAGTAAGATGGCAGTGCGATGATAACATATTGCAAGAGCAGATCTGTTCTGTGTCTTTTATATCTATACCATTAACAGTGATAGGGTTCATCTGTAGATATAAAGGGTTCAGTCTATGGGAACAAAAACACAACGGTTGTCACTTCTGTGTGATTACCTGTTAATGAAAACATAATTATGAACATCGGTGATTGGATCCTCCCAGGTCCTTTCATTTGTCATGCATCTGTATCTCTAATGTTTAAGAGTCAAAAACATTGCCTCCATTAGATTAGATTAGATAGCCGTTCCTCCATGACTTACATTAGGTTTTCATCCACTTGAACCACCATCTCCTCCCTCCTGTCTTTAAATAGGTCAGAGGAGGTGAGACGAATCCTTTAAGTGCTCTTCACATACAGTTTTAACTCCACCATTTATACGGATTCCCAGACCTGCGGCGCAGAAATTGGCTGTATATGAGAGTAAATAACCATTTGCAGATTTGTTTTCAATAGGGTAAACACATCCAGTCAGCAGAATGGGTCTGACCCTGCTGTGGCCCCAAGTGAGACGCAAACCTATTTAAATTACACAAGAACGACATCAGACAAGCTTTCACATACACATTCACACGCTGTGGCTGTAAAAGCTCTGATATACGCTGTCTTGACAGAATGAAAACCACCATGGGGGCTTTAGCCCACAAAACTCCAGCCTCTCAGACATAAACACACTCATTTAGGCTCTGGCATTAAGTTGAGACAGCGCTAAAGCTACTAGACAACAGATAAACAAAGGCAAATTAAAAGCGAGAGCCCCTTGCTGATACTAAATACTCCATAAACCTCCCGAAGCAACCTCTAACATCTTCAATGATTATGTGGCAGTCACACTTTAAAAACAAGAGGAGGTAGAGGGAAAGGGGGGGGGAGTGAGAAAATAAATTTTACAGACAAAGTAGAGAAATCAGAAAAAGAGAAGGAAATAAAGCCACAACATGTAGAGTGGAAACCGTAGAACATTTGTCCAAAAAGAACCAGCGCATCTGCCAAAGCCCTGTCAGCGACGACAAATGTTCATTTTCCAAGACGTTTCAGCATCTGTTGGTTGTGCTTTTTGGATCTGGCCGATGACGTGAATCTGGGCCGTTTTGTGTCTATCTCACTCAAATCAAAGCCAAAAAGGTATGTTTTTTTTGGGGGGGGGGGGGCATGATTGTTACATGCCTGAGGGCATGGGTATGTGTATGTGTTTCTCCTTTCTGTTCACTGGGTCGGGGATGGCCTGGTCGTCGGGGTGTGGGTATAGTTCTGGGACCTCCTCCGGGGCTGTACCTGAAGGGGCCGGCTCAGGTGAAGGAAGGAGGAGCAGACCAATCCTGACCGGCCACAGAGACTATAAATCCACCCCTGCCTCTCTGTCTGGGCTGCTGCTCTTGTTCTGTCCATGCTTTGTCAGAGCCATTTTGTTTTTGTGTCCTACCTTTGTTCTTCTGTGGTGAGTTGAGTTGGGTTTAGTTAAGACGGGGTACCCTATACACTGCACTGAGTATTGTTTTATGTAATATACACTAGATTAGTTGGTTGGTGCCACCCTCTGTATTTTTTATTTTGGGACTAGTAAGGAGGTAGATGTTTTTTTTTTGTCCCACCAGTTTCTTTTGGTAGTGCAGGGGTCACCAGTTAGTTTGGTTTTTTTGAGTTTTTTTATTTACTTTGGTACCACCTTTGTCCAACTGCACTCACCCGGATTACTTTGTTTCATTTTTTGTAAACACCTTGTTTAAAGAAAGCAGCCTTGAATAAACTGGCTTTATTAAGAAACCTTTTTTTTTCGTTGTATCGTTTTGGAGACTGAAGAGGTGTGACACCCCTCCCTCTCCTGGACACCTTTATATGGGGGGGGGGGGGGGGGGGGTAACAATGATAATAACAGAAATTTAGATTTTGGATAGTGTCAGTCACGTCACAGAGGGAGGCCAAGTGAGCACACACATTGCAAAAATCCAAATCTTACCAAGTGTATTTTTGTTAAATTTCTAGTCTAAATATCTCATCACACTTAAAATAAGACATAATCGCCTAAAGAGTAACTTTTCAGTGAGATATAAGAACTTATTTTTAGACAACAGATCTTGAAAATCTTATTTCAAGAAATCTTACCAAGATAATTTTCACTTTTTCCATTAGCAGATTTTTTTTTTTTGCTTACTTCAAGCAAAGATATCTTGTATTAATTTTTTTTTTTTTTACTTGTTTTTAGACGAGCATTTTTTGTAGTGTAAATGTCAACAGCTCTGAACACACGCAACAATCTGATTTGAACATTTTCGCACCTCCTATTTCATTTAACATGGAACATTTACTCTACTCCAAAGGCTTTTGTCTGTCATTTTTTGGTGGAGGGTTGCAGACCTGTATTGTTTTTAGGTTTAAGAATCTATTTTATCTATTTATTGCTAATGTTGCACATTGTCACTACTGCACTTTCTGGCTGGACCCTTCATCTGTTCTGTTCATTGATGGATCTGTTTGTATGATGGAATGTGTCTAATATCTAATGTCCTGTCCTTTGCTGTGGCCCATGTCTGCAAACTGAATTGGCCCCTGGGGATAAATAAAGTGATCTGAATCTGTTTGAATGGATGTTCTGTATATTAACTGCAAAAATCTAAATCAAACTATTACCTGGTGTATTTTTCTTATTTCTAGTCAAAATATCTCATCACACTTCAAATAAGACATAATCACCTAAAGAGGAACTTTTCAGTGAGATGTAAGAACTTATTTTTAGACAACAGATCTTGAAAATCTTATTTCAAGAAATCTTACCAAGATAATTTTCACTTGTTCCATTGGCAAATTTTTTTTGTTTAATTACAGATTTTTTTTTTTCCCCGCTTTGGGTGTCTAGAAAAGAGCTATAGAAATCCAATCCGTTATTATTATTATTATTATTATTATTATTAAAATAAAAAAAATATTTGTGGGAACTGCCACAAAAGTAGCACTGGGTTTTAATGGGTTAAAATACACTAATCCAACCAGAACAAACTTCTACATTTTTTTTTCTTGCTATCAGTCCTATTCCACCTGACTTATTATCTGAACAGTGTAGCAGTAACGACACCAGTGTTCTCCTGAAAAGTTCCCAGATATTCAACTTGTTCAGAGTGGCTGCACTAAAAAATGTGAGGTAGCTGTATATGTTCTTCTCTTTCATCTTCACTTAATTATGAACAACAGTAGTGATGTGACGTTCATGAACGAATCGAATCTCTTGAACGGCTCTTTGAAATGAACGATGGGAACCGAGTCTTTGTAAAGAGCCGGTCTTTTTTTTTTTTTTTTTTGGATTAATAACAGTGGTTAATCACTGTTGTGTTTTGTGCAATTTTTTCCATATGTTTACACACATTTATTGTTCTTGTTTTGAGGAGAATAAAATGTTACTTCGTAAGAAAATGTTTTATTTTCTTCTTCATTTTTAGGCTACAGACTAGTCCACATAATGTACCGTCATGTTTTTGGTCAAATTCCAGCATTTGCCTAATGTCACCTCTCATGTCATGTATTTAGCCCACACATTTTAACTAGGGATGCTCCGATATCGATACCAGTATCGGGCATCGGCTCCGATGCTCAGTGTGTGTACTCGTACTTGTAAAAGTAATCCAATACAAATGCACCGATACCACTTATGGCCGTGTGACATTCATAGTTCAATATAGCAGGTACGAGGAGGAGGAATAATGTGTGGGGAGTGTGAAGAGTGTGGAGATTTTTCAAAATAAACGACAGTGATAAAAGTAACGCTGACTGCAAGTAACGTTAAAGACACAGACAGATACGGACGCAGCGTTCTGTCCGTCCTCTGCGTACATTCTATCCGTTTTCCAGGTGCTGGTGGAGACAGAGAATACCACCAGGAGTACGGAGCGGTGCGGACCGCCGCCAGCGGAAGTGGAAACGAAACTTATCACTTATTTCTCTTTTCTCTACCTGCTGAAGCTAAGCTTTTAAACCTTACCAGCGAAAACGCTGCAACATTAGTATCACATTAGTGTTGCCTCTGTCGTCTCCATGTTGCTCCTGGAGGGTTCTGTTGGGTTTCTGTAAATTGGCTTAGAGTCTGGTTTTGACCAACTCTATATATAAAGTGTTGTGAGATAACTTTTTTGCGATCTGGCGCTATATTAATAAAATTTGATTGATTGAGTGATTTGATTTGTTTTCCCTGTAAGTCGCTTTGGAAAAAAAAGAGTCTGCCAAATGCACAAACAAACATAAACATGTTTGTTATTACTGACTTTCTTCTTCTTCTTCTCAAAAAAAACTTTACTCTCCTTCGTGGTATTTGTCCAGTATGGTTAATTCAGAGCGGCGCCCCCTGGTGGATTAATTGAGAAACGCTCATTCCAACACATTAAATGTCAGTAGCAGCACTTTTTTTCCAGTCAGACTAATGACAACGACAATAAAGCCCAATTACAAAAGGAACTAACAACTGGAATGGGATTATTAAGTACTCGTATCGGTACTCGGTACCGGCAAGTACTCAAATGTAAGTACTCGTACTCGGTCTGGAAAAAAGTGTTATCGGTGCATCACTAATTTTAACTAACTATTCTTTTTTATGGTAAGATAATATTTACTGCCGCGCCAATTAAACACCTTTAAAATGTAATGTCAATCATCACATGTAGCCTATTTACTCAATAAAACATTGGTGTTTCAAAAGAATGCAAAAAACATCAAAGAGCCAGTCTTTTGAACGGCTCTTTTCAGTGAACGGCTCCTGATTGAACGGCTCCCTTCAAATACCCAAAAGTCCCATCACTAAACAACAGAATTCTAATTTCAGACATGCATACTTGAATTCTAAGTCGGTCTTGATCCGTGACATATGTCACCACCCCTCGAGACTTATAAGCGGATCGATCATTATGAAAGGAGGGTATTACGGACTGAAGGCCTCGGCCATGGAATGCTGCCTTCTGACAGCATCTGTCAAAGGGCTGATGTGATATCAGGATTGTCGGTCCAGTGTGACTCATCTCTCTTTCATCTGAGCTGCTTTTTAATGTCCTGGTTGGATTCCCGATGGCCTTGCTCACCCACGGCCGCACACAAAGCTGCTTTCTCTCCTTCTCATCTACAGTCCTCTTCACATTCCTCTCAACCGTCATTGCTTCTCCCATCTTTCATCAGACCTTCGCTGTCGATGTGCTTCGCCTCTCATTCGCACCTGCCATCTTTTCTTCTTCCCTGTTCCTTCTCATCTTTCTTATTCTCACCTCTGTCACTCTTTCCCCTTATGAGTCAGCTCGTTAACAGTCTCATCCCTTCATCACTTCTTTCTTCTACTTCAGTTACCCTCTCACCTCCCAGTATTCCTTTAACCCTGTCTTTCCATTATGTCCACTCGCGTACCTGCCTCTTGCCGCTGTTAACTGTTCCTCGGTTGCATGTCACCATTTTTCCCCCCACAATGTCATGTTAGATTTTCAAATGGTATAAGAGAGCATCTGTTACTCAAAGTTCTCACCTTTATTTATATAAAGTAGTGGTTCCCAACCTTTTTTTGGCTCATGATCCCATTTTAACATCACACATTTCTGGCGACCCCAGACATTCAAAACAGAGACTTTTTTTTTTTTTTTTTGCTAAAAATTAATTTGTTTTTGATCATGTAATAGTTTTCTATACTATGTTGCAAATAAAGGTTAATTTTAGATGACATTTAGTCTATATAATGTATATTGTTATAGACGGAGGCAGAAAAGCCAGGTGTAGAGTACTGCACAAAGTGAGAATTTGATTTTCCTTGGTCAGGATATGTACAGTTAGTCCAGCTTGGATTTACAAGGCTGACAATTAATACTGAACAAACAAGAACTCAAACTCAGACATTCATCACCATAGTACAAGACAGCAGAATCTACTAAGACCGATTGTGACAAAATCCAATCAGAAACAATTTACAATACTGTATAGGGGCCCCATCATATGGAACAATTTAACCCAGTCACAGCAAACCTGTGTGCTCTTACCCAAATTCAAAACACTTTTAAAACTGGATTTCATAAAACATCCAAGCACTACTTTCACCTGATCCGTTTGCTCTTCTTGATTCATTTATCATTTTTCTTAGTTAGATAACTTATTAGTTTCATTCTGAATTTCGTTTCATAGTTTTGTCGATTCTTATTTATTTCTACGTGAACTGCTTACGATGTATTTAGTTGTTTTTGTTTTTTTTGTTTTGGACTTATTTCTTTCTTTTAATTAATTTTGTTTATTTATGATTGTATATTATATTAAACACTGTTAGTACTTTTTTTTTTATTATTTCAAGTCTTTGGGGAGGCCCATGATAAACCACTTTGGTTTTTGGCTTCCCTGGCATGTCTTTTACTGTTATTATTGTTGTGTTTTTATTGTCTTGTATACATGCGAATGAACAATAAACAATAAACAAACTATGAATTATGAAAGAGCTGCAGCATCTGAAACCGACCACAATGAACATTTGACAGATAAACAGAACCACAGTGCTTCAGTTTCATAACCACAGTTTATGTCTTTTATGTATTGTGATTGTCTCTCTCGACTCACCATATATTTTTTAGTTAGTACATTTTTTTTTTTTTTTTTTTTTTTTTTTAATTTTTATTGATTACTAGAAATTTCAGGCGATTCACTTGTTCCATTGGCAGATTTTTTTGCTTAATTCAATATATATTTTTAAAAATATATATAATAAAAATAATATAATACAAATATATATTTTTAAAACTAAGACAGAAGCCTTTGGAGTAGAGTAGATGTTCCGTGTTAAATAAAATAGGAGGCGTGAAAATGTTAAAATCAGAATGTTGCATGTGTTCAGAGCTGTTGACATTTACACTGGAAAAAATGCTTGTCTAAAAACAAGTAAAAAAAATAAAATAAAAGATATCTTTGCTTGAAGTAAGAAAAAAAAAATCTGCTAATGGAACAAGTGAAAATTATCTTGCTAAGATTTCTTGAAATAAGATTTTCAAGATCTATTGTCTAAAAATAAGTTCTTATATCTCACTGAAAAGTTTCTATTTCGGTGATTATGTCTTATTTGAAGTGTGATGAGATATTTGGACTAGAAATGAGAAAAGACTTGCCAGGGGGGGCATGGGATCATTCCTAGGTGTTTATTTTTTCTTCAGGTTACAACATTTAGCAGGTGGAACTAATGTTTAAGAGTTGGAGCACCCTGGACTCATTTTAGGGACGTAATACAAACAAATCTACTGCCACGGTGATCTGTCACTAGACTAAACAAAGAGTTTAGGTTTGGAGAATGGACAAGGATTGGACTGGAAAAGAAAAATGTGCAATGTTTCTGTTTTTGCACAGTTTGTACTGTTTGCACTTTGATGTTCTGAGATGTGCAACGAAAACGGGCTCATTGCAGCCACTGATATTGTTAAAATGTTCATCTTTGTTACCAAGATGTGTTTGTTGTTCTAAAAAATTTTTTTTACCTTATTGTCATAGTTGTAAGATAATTACACATTTCCTATTTTTATTTTGAAAAATAAAGTCTCAGGGAGCAGTCTTGTTGAGTTCATTTGTATTGTTCAATCAAAAATCTAAGTTATTTTTAATTTGCACAACAAATTATTCAAGGAAAAGCAAAAAGTATTCTTACGATATTGATGTTTCTTTCAATCAAAGTAATAATTGCACCACAGGTACAATGTTATTGGGCTTGAGGGGGGCTTGGAGATTTTTCGTGCTCCAAAGGGGGGCCCGACAGAAAAAGATCGAGAACCACTGCAGTAGAGATACTGTAGAATAACAGTAACATGCTGGCAACTCTAGCTGCCAGTATTTTACTGTTATTTAACGGTAAAATTTGTTACAGTGTAGGTTTTTATGATAGTATTTCACTGATCTGACCCACTTGAGACAAAAGTAGAGTTATATATGACCCCTAAAATAAAAGGACTGCCTGTTCATATTTTGAGTACAATTTTTGCATTTCTCAAATTCATCCTATGGGCCGGATTGGACCATTTGGTGGGCCGGTTTTGGCCCCCGGGCCGTATGTTTGACACCTGTGTTCTCTAAAAATAAGTTCTTATATCTCACTGAAAAGTTACTTTTTAGGTGATTATGTCTTATTTTAAGTGCAATGAAATATTTGGACTAGAAATGAGAAAAATACACTTGGTAAGGTTTAGATTTTTTCCAGTGTAGATGATTTTTACACTTCTATTAATTACACTTACCATTTAAAATGTACTCATGAATCTTTTGAACAGATTCGTAATTTTTCCACATTGTTTGCATTCGATAACAAACCTTATTATTCTGTTCATATTGGAGTAAAGGAAAATCAGATGCACAGGTGAAAGACTGACATTTAATTCACCTCTCATCTGTCTCACGTCAACACACGGCTCATGTTCTCGCCTCATCTTATCTCCTTTTCTCTAATTTCCTCTTCTCATCGCCTCTCATCACTTGTCTTCATCTCAGTAACCCCACTCATGTCCTCTCCTTTCTTTTCATTTCCTCTTCTCTCCTCGCTCCTGTCATCAGCTCTTCATTCTGCCTCCTCTTTCTTCCCTTCTTTCATACATACAGTATGTCTCTCTTGCTGCCCTTTCTTCATTTTCGGAGCACGCCACAGAGTTTGCATCGGTTCTGTTTTGTTACTGGATATTAGGGACTCCATTAAAGTTTACAACCCGAGGCAGGGTGCCACTGATCCAGGATCTGCTTTGTTGAAGATGCTGAATACTGAGCTGATGCAATTAGCTGCTTACTGATGCATATCATGTGGACTGTTGCTCTCAATTATGGAACAAAAAAAAAAAAAAAAAATTAGGCCCGATACTCCTCTATTTACATAGGACTTTGGCCCAAAATCAATCATCAGCTGAGCCTTGCACTGTCCAATGACACACTAATTTCCTAAGAATTTAATAAAATTTGCGCTTATCCTGATAGGAAATGCAATAAAATAAATGAATGAATATAATAGCTTGGCTCAAAAAGATTTTGTGTTAGCCTAATGGAACACTAAATCAGTGCAAATAATAGAAATATTAACATGACTTAACATTGTAAGGCAAATAGCATTATAGTGCACCTGTTCTTACACTGAATCCATAAAACCACTTATTCAATCAGTCACTCTTTTGTCTGGTTTGCATAGTTAGACACACTTCCATTTACTTAAAAATAAAAGTTTTCCCTTCAGCAAGAGAACAGTTTGGAATAGCTGTCCACTATAGTGACCACTATGCATGAAAGGGTTCATTGATTGCCATTCCAATATTTATTTCAATGTCAGTAGCTCCTTGTTTTGAATAATCCCTTATGGCAAAAATGAATTTAGAAGTAAAAATGTGGGTCATTTAGCAACACTAATCTGTCAGAATGTCTCTAAAATGTCCTGTCAGAGATTTCAAATACCATGTTTTGACCCGTAACAAAATGACAAATAGCAACTAAAAACTAAGTGTCAAAAAAAAACCAACAAAAAAACAAAAGACATCTCTGATTCTGAAGATGCTTTTATGTTTGTTTAATTAGAAATTTCCACGACACTAATAACTTCTGCTTACATCTGTGGAATCCAAAGTTCTAATAGTTTTGGATTTTTCATTATAGTTTAGTTTTATTTAGTTTTGACTTTTTTTTTTCTCTAATTCCGTTAGTTTTAATTAGTTTTTAGAGCAGGTTTACTAGTTTTTATTCGTTTTCATTAATTTCTAAATGCTTAGTTTTAGTTTAGTTTTAGTATTAATTTTAGTTTTGTTGTATCTTTTATCTTCTTCACCGTTGTATTCAAATAAATCCCAGACAGGACTCTGCCGCTTTCTCCCAACTTTAGCCTCCACGTTTCCAGGTAGAGTGGGGATGAGAAGACGACTGTAAACAACAAGTGACGAGAAGTGGCGGACTGTGAAGTACCGTATGGTGCCGCTAGCTAAAATTGCTCGAGCGAAATAAATCGATTTCGTATCAATTCGACATTGACAAAGACGAAAACTAAGGGAATTTTATCCATAACTTTTATCTGTTTTAGTTAGTTTTGTAAGCACACAATACAGTTTCAGTTAGTAATCGTTTTTTTTTTTTATTTCTTTTAATTAAAGTTTTGATTTATTTCAGTTAACGAAAATGTTTTTTCAATTCTAGTTTTCGTCATTTCGTTAGTTTTCATTAACAATGATAACCTTGGTGGAATCAAACCAAACAGGGACTCAACTGGTTAACTGTAAAATCTATATTGAAATATTTTTTATTATCATTTATTTGTAATATTATAGCAACACAAACTCAAGAAATTATTCACAGAAAACTGTAATTTTTTGCTCATCAACATAATAATAATAATAATAATAATAATAATAATAATAATAATAATAATAATAATAATGGATTAGATTTATATAGCGCTTTTCTATGAACGCATACTCAAAGCGTGTACACAGGATCCATTATTCATTCGCTCTCACATTCTCCCTCTGGTGGTGGTAAACTACATCTGTATTCACAGCTGCCCTGGGGCAGACTGACGGAAGCGGGGCTGCCAATCTGCGCCTACGGCCCCTCCCACCACCACCAAACATTCACACGCATTCATACACCAGTGTGAGTAGCAGCACTGGAGGCAACGAGGGTGAAATGTCTTGTCCAAGGACACAACAGCACATGGACAGAGCGGGATTCAAACCGCCAACCCTTCAGTTACTGGACAACCCGCTCTACCATCTGAGCCATGGCCGCCCCAGTTATCATACATACTTTAGGCAGAACAAATCAGTTAGAGAGAATTGTTTTTTTATCGGGCCACGGTTGCATGGAATGGATTGCCAGGTTTTTGTTGTTGTAAAACAGACCTGGGCATTGTAAGGCCCGGGGGCCACATACGGCCTGACAGCTGACCCTAACTGGCCCACATGAGGTCACTGGCAAATTAAAAGTCAGTGCAAATATATATCATCATAATAGATGTAACCAATACAACGCCACTGCTTTTATTTTGAAGGATCTGCTAATTTACCTTTTTTTTTTCGCACATACTTTCTGTACTTGCATAAGGCTTGTGCACTGATTGGTTTGTTGGTCAGTTTCAGCCCATGAAGATGTCAGCTAATGACAAAAAAAGAACGATTGATTCTAAATGCAGAGTTTTTAACAAGACATGGACTTGAAAGTATTTCTTTACTGAAGTCAGAGGTAAAGAAAAAGAAAAGGAACTGTGATATACAAACAAACAAAGCTGGATGCATTTAGAGTTTTTCATCTAAAGTTAATGTGGAGCTGGTTTTGCACATTTTCGAAAGTCTTTTTGCGAATGTTCATTAAATAGTTGTATTCTGTGATCCACATTTTCATTTTGTTATTGTATTGTTGCATTTACTGTTTTTGTATTATAGTAAAGTATATGAGATATATATTAAGGAGAGCTGCAAGTGTGCTGATCTGGCCCTTAACAACTGTCAAAGTTTCCCATGTGGCCCCATAGGAAACTTAATTGCCCACCCCTGTTGTAAAATAATAGAAAATGTTTTCAAAAGAAATTAAAACTTTTTTTGTTTACACAGCAGGCATGAAATGGAATGAGTATTGCTAATATTGAAAGATGTCTCATGATTTATATCAGACAGCTATTGGTCGGTGAAGGAGTACGAATGTATAGTACTTATTTTGTTTGTTTATTTTAATTGCATTGGGCTGTTGTATATGTCCTGTTTGTGTGTGTGTGTGTGTGTGTGTGTGTGTGTGTGTGTGTGTGGGAGTGAATGGTGTAAGATTAATATAAAAATTTAAAATTGTAATGTAGAGGAGACCCTAGGAAGAATAGCAACTGAATCATCAGTTGCAAATGGGGATCTTAATAAATGAAATGAAATGAAATGAAATGAAAAGAAAACTGGACAAACGTCCTCAAATAACTCCACTTCAGATAAGCCACGTTAACCTGTTAAGTGGAGAAAAACCACAATGATTGTTGTTGAAACCCCATAAAACTAGCTGCTCGGGGCTGTGGATTTCAACTTGGATTTCTGCTCTATAAGACCTGCTTTTTGTCCTTTTTTTCCTCACACAGATAAGTTAGTTTAGTTTGGTTTTGCGTAGCGACTCCAACACTGAAACTCTATCTGTGGTTGCTGCCTGGCTCATTGATCTTGCTTTGCTCACTTGAAATTACACTTCACAAGAAGCAATATGAAACCCAGTTTGAATGCCAAAATAAAATCTCATTAAATTGCTCCTATTCAATATGTCACTTAGACTGAAGTCATTGTAATTAATGAATAACAATCAGTGCTTTACTTTAGGTAGAATATAACACCACAAAGCATAGCGGGTAATATAATGGCACTATTTTACTTTGAATACGTAGCACACGCCGCTGTTCTTTTCTCAGCTCCTTTAAACAAGGACTTCACAGCTCTCCACAAATGACAAATACCACTGCTTGTCAGCTTGAATATGAAACCTGAAAACCGACAACAAAAGAGCTCCGAACAGAGAAAAGTCAGAAATAGAGACATGAAAATGTGTAGAAACAGACAAGCAGCTCTGCATACAGCTATTACCACATCATTTCTACTTACATCAACAAGGAACTCTGCCTAAATTATTTTGAGTCCATATTGCCTGAAAAACTGCAATTGAGAGGAATAAAAAAATATATATATATATGATATGAGGAAGCTAAACCCCTCCAGGAGATTCTCCCTCCACTGAGGATGAATCACATGAAGGAAAAAAAAAAAAAAAAAAACTAATCTCAGACTTCAGACACAATACATGACTGCGCCTTGGAGCCCAGTCACCAGGCGCACAGTTTAAAGTTTACTTTTAGGGGGTGCAATGTGCATAACATTATGTCAGCACTATTTATTCCCACAGCCAGGAGTCTGCAGAGTTTGTCCTCAGAAACAGAGCCTCAGCAGCTAATGTATAAATTAGAGCAAACAGGAGCCAGTGGATGAGCCAAGATAGGCACAGTGCTCCGGGTTATTTTTCATTCTATTTCAAATTTTGTTTCCCAACCCCCCCCCCCCCCCCCCCCCCCCATCGCTCTGTTGGTACTCTTCTTCAAACCTCCTTTGCATCCTTCGCTTTTTCGTGTTTCTCTCTTTCATTTCAGTGTTACGTGGTGATCTGTTATATATTTATACATATATATTTTCTATATATATATATATATATATTTTTTTTTTTTTTGCCACTGATGCAACTCATTGGCATTTTCAGCAAGACAGGTAGATGCCCTGTAAACTGTTTATATACACTGTAACAAGTTTCTGTAGTTTTCACAGCATTATTACTGTATAATGAGCAAACGCTTACTGTAGAACCTGTATACAGTATGTTGCTGTAGATCTGCAAAGCATCATGGGCAAAATTAATTGGCGGGTGAATTCTACAGTAAAATATATTTTACTGTAAATCAAAATACAGTAATTTTGAGCGGGTTTTTTTTTTATTTTTTTTTTTAGCTGCCCTCTTTGGGTCATACTACGTGCTCAACATTGAATATCCAGAGGAGGCCGCCACATCACTGGAATTTCTCCAGAGGTAAGCACGTATTTGTTCTTAACCCTTTCACGCATGAATTAGAGAACCTTCATCAAGATTTTTTTTTTTCCTCAGTGTTTTTATTCCTCTTTAGGCATGAAAAAGACAATGTGATTGAAATTTTTTTATGAACCTATTTTTCATGAAGTTACAAAAATGTCCACTCAGCTGGACACATTTTTGAAGTGACATACTGTGTAAAAACTATGAAATAAGAAAATTTTTAATGCTGCTAATCTGATGTTTTCTCACATTTTAACATACAATAATACTAGTTATTACTCAGACAACATGCGAAAAAACCCAACATCTTTTTGTTTAAAAAAAACCCTGTTCATTACAGTCTAATAACAATTAGCAATTGATTTATACTCAAATATGTTACTGTAGATCGGGTTTATCTAGAACAGGAATTTTACAGTAATGGTATGAATTGCAGTGTATTGGATGTTGCATAATCATCCACTGTGTTAGCTGATATACAAATAAAACCACAAAATGAATATACAAGATAATAGCTGTAAAATAGCTGTCCACTGTAGTGACCACTATGCATGAAAGGGTTAATATTCTTCACTAGGGATGGGAGCAAGTATTTATGTGACCACCTACTCCACAAGTAAAATACTACTCAAAATGTATCCAGTTTTCACAGATTTTCACCGTTCAAACTTTAAAAATGTTCAGCTTCGTCAGGACATTAGTGCTTGTATTTATATTTTGCATTTTTTTTAAATATTCAGCTTTTTATGCCAAAAATTTTTAATGGTTTCTTATGGAGAAATCAGCACTTCTTCGAGTACTTGATTGGCAGCGCCTGCGGCCAATCAAACTTGAAGCACTTTTTGCACTTACTAAGGGTTTTTCCCTCAAGTCTAAAGTCTTGCTCATGTTGTATGTCGCTTTGGACAAAAGCGTCTGCTAAATGAAATTGTAAAATTGTAGAAATCTTTAACAAGCCACACTTTCAACTTTTTCAGCTATATTTTCAACCTTTCTTTTCAGCTCAAAGCAAATTTTAACCACCTAAAACAGAGCCCACCTAAATAAATCAATATTGGTTCAAGAGTGCGCTAAATAAAGGATATTTCCATTTTTTACATCGCCATCAGACATCCCATTCTTTTGCCATAACATTTTCTCAACTGTATTACTTCAAAAAATCCAAACTACCACCTCAAACAGCAGTTCTTTATTTTTACTCACCATGCAAAAGATAGAAAAGCAAGAACGTTTTTTATTGGTTCCATGAAAAATGTAAGTCTAAAATTTATGCGCATATCACATATCTACATGTCTTTTTTTCGCTTCATCATTTTAAAACAAAAAGTTGAGTGCTTGTTTTTGTTTTGGAGTATTCAATAAAATACCCCAAATTCCCATTTCACAGTAGTCCACTATTTGCTGTGATACAAAATACATCACCATATTACGGTACTGTAATAGCAATTACAGTATTGTGATTGGTACTGTAATGACAATTACAGTATTTTACAGGTATTGTAATTTAATATACAGTAAGTATGCTGTAGAATGTAGTACAGAAACTTGCTAATTGCTGCCAGAAAGTTACTGTACATTTCACAGTATCCTTGTTACAGTGTATATTTATATTTGATGGCTATTTGTTACACTCCTTGACATACAAAATCGTGGACTCAAAAGCACAACCCTGAAAAAACAGAAGATTTTAACAAAAGTATTTTAATGTTGGAAAAGTGATATAACAAAAAGTGCTCTCAAGGAGGATATATAAAACTACGACCAAATCTCTATGATGAACAAAAAACTCTGACAGAAAAACTGACAAACATGGAAAAAAAACCTGGTTGGCTGCTTGACATGACCACTGACAGATTCAGACTGAAAAATATTTTACTTTAGATATTCAAGTTTTAGGATGAATTGGTTTAGTACTGAGTAGTTATTGTTTTAACATAGGATTCTTTTGTTTAATCTGTTTTACTTCAATAATGTTAATAGTCTGTGCGTTTACATGACAACTTTTATTCCTGGTTTAATCTAATTAAAGGTTAGATCCTATTCCAGATGCCCATGTAAACACCTTATTCCAGTTGAAAAAGAATAGTTCAGATTAAATTTAAACCCGAATAAAAGGTGCAGTTACATGATGTTTTTTAAATCCAATTTATTTTTCCAGAAGAAATAAATTCAGAACTCAAGTATTTTCTCTTCTGTTTACATGGAAATGTTAAACCCGAATAAAAGTTTACATGAGGTATTAATGAGGTAGATAAGTGAGCTAAAGGGTTTGCGCTGCAGTGCTCACGTTGCCTTGTTCTCGCAGCCCTTCTGTTAGCTTAGCTTAGCATAGTCACTGCATTCCCATGGTCACACGTAGCCAGTTTTTTTAAAGGTGATTTGTTGTCTTTTGTAAGCGATTTTGTGAACTCCGATTCTCCCTAATTATTTCTTTAGATCTGCAACTTATTGCACTCATACAATCTTGGGACTGTTGTGTTGACAGAAGTTGGAAAATCTTTTTGTTGGAAGGGATGGATGCGCTAAATTAGCTTTGCTTTACCATTTTAGCTTTGCATTAGTTTTTATTTCCCAAGATTTTATTACTGTGGTAAGTCACATCGCCATGATTTGAGCCTCAATTTGTGATCATATTGACCCCAGCGGACTAAAGGAATGATTAAGGAGAATTGAATTTCACAAAATCACTCATAAAATACTACGAATCACCCATAAAAGCCTGGCTACGTCTGACCATAGGAATGAAGCGATTATGCTAAGCTAGGCTAAGCTAAGCTAACGGAAGGGCTGCAAGAACAGGGCAATCGGTGCACTGTAGTGCAAACTGATTTGCCAACCTATCGAACTCCTTAGTGCATGACAAATGAATGAATAAAAAACAAGTGGTGAACTCTTCCTTCAGGGTTTTCCAGGCTGGTAGATCCCATCAGAATAGCCCACTGGAACAGTTTGGTAAGACTAGACTGCATTGCATATTCTTCCGCCAGCGCAGAATGTGTGCGTCATCGCGACAGGACAAGACAACAAGCATGTGCAGAATGGAAGGAATAAAGTCCAAACGGAATAAAGGGTTTACATGTCCGAGGAATAATTTAGATCGGAATTAAAAGGGGATTAAACCAGTGACTTTAATCGGGTTTAAGTTTATTCCGAACTATTCTTTTTCAACTGGAATAAGGTGTTTACATGGACATCTGAAATAGGATCTAACATTTATTCAGATTACACCAGGAATAATAGTTGTCATGTAAACGCGCGGAGTGTCACTGGTTGCCTGCAACCAGTGAAATTGTTCATGTTCATATTCATCTTAAATGGAATCAAGTTTTGTCTGTTTTGCGCTGCATGACCGCCTGCTCAGGTGCCAATGTCTCCCCAGGTGTTTGTACTAATACTTAAAAGTTAACTGTGTAGACTGGATATGTGAACTAATGTTATGGAATGTGTGGGTGGAGCCTTAATTTTTAAAATGTTTTGAATTTTTACTTCTTACCCAGCGACAACAGTTGAAAAATAGCTTTTTTGCTAATACTGTCACATTTACAGAAATGTTCATTAATGTGTACTGTCCCTGCTAAATAAACAAATGAATAAATAAATAAATACATACATACACACATAGAATAGAATAGAATAGAATGGAATAGAATAGAATAGAATTAGCTGATTTCACTAGAGTGTACCTAAAACAAAATGTCCTAAACGTTTGGACAACCATTTTGAAGACTTAAGTACATCAAAGTATTCTGGGAAATGAAGTGCTGTCCTATCATTTTCCACAATTTGAAAGTTATTACAATTTTAATCCTCTGTTTTCTAGAGTATGTTTTAATGTTAATGTGTGTTAAAAAAAATAAAAAAAATAAAAAGTAAAAAAAAACAAAAAACAAGACCTATTTACTATATTAAAGTATTGTGTACATAGAGTCCATACAATAATATCTGTATGAAACTCATGTTGTAATCATATGTAATATATACTGTAAAGTTTCATTAATAAATACACCTTAATTATGTACCATGACTTTCTTTGAATTTCATGGAATTCCAATTCTACTTCCTGCAATTTGAATTGCAATTCCGCGTCCTGTTTGCAATCTCAATTCACATTTATTTATTTGTTTGTTTGTTTGTTTTATGATGTGCAAATAAACAAACAGCAAGACGAGGGGGAAAACAAACAAACAAACAAACAAACAAACAAAAAAACCCAACAACATTCAAACTAGCAACATCATTGGGCAGGAAAGGATAGAAGCAAAAAAAGGCTCATGTGAATAGCTTCCCGGAAATAAACAAGACACAGGAAACACACAAAAAAAAAAAAGAGAGAGAGAGAGAGAGAAAAAAAAAAGAATCAAAAATATGATGTAAATAAAATAATAAACTAAAGTAAAAGCAATAAAAATGCACATCAAATTACAAATCATCCAATACAAATCAAATGACATTCAGCCTTACATCTTTTCATGAATTAGACTCCTTTTCAGATGCTTTTTAAATAATGATAAAGAACATGTGGATTGAAGTTCAGGTCGTAGATTATTCCAAAGATATGGTCCACGATAAATACAAGAACTGAATTGGAATTTAGGGCTCATTCTACACTCAATTTTTAATTTTCTCCAACCCTGCTAGAATCAGCCCATTATTTTGCTTTTGTGGAACATTTCCTGCTAAAGTTATTTTCAAAAAGTACTTTTCCATCTGCATTTTGGCCGAAACTGTAGAAAAGGAGAGGACATGACCACAGCGGGTGGCCATCCACTGAGTTTTACAAACCCCAAAGTCTGTCTCTGAAGGTTCATGTTTCAGTTGGCCCATCCCTGTTGCAATTCATTTTGTCAGAAACAGTGTAATAGTCTGGGCATACATATTAATGTGAACTGATTAGAATTGGCCAAAGATGAAAGATGCTGTGATTTCAGAAAATGCCATTTTAGTCATAATTCTAGGCTTCACACCATAATGCAAATGCGGCAAAGGCATTTTTGGGAATAACCACCACAGATTTTTTTTTATTTCCAGAACTTTAGAGTAGATGAATGATACAGAACGTAACAGTACAGATATGGTAACACTCCCTGTATTAACCTTTTCAATTGTTTTCTTGTTTCGTGTTTTCAGAGATTTTTCTTTTTTTTTTTTTTTCTCAACAATAACAATAATGTTGTAAATACTAGTAAATAAATGTGTTCTTATAGTCTCATTCTGTTCCCTCTAACTTGCAGAAGTGTAGACACTATATAAACATTGAGCATATAGCTTTAAATTAGTGCTGTCAAATGATTCAACATTTTAATCAGATTAATCACAGGGTTGCTGTAGATTGATTCAAATTAATTACAATTAAATACACTGGTCTACAAGGAAAATGCTTACGGAATAAAAGTAATGAAATTTTACCACATGAGAGTCACTGATAAAGAAAAATCAAGTCAAAAATGCTGGTTGGCTGAACTTTCCAAGATACAGCCTAGGGTCAAAACGTGAAATTCAAGAATTAACGAGAGAATGGGTTTGACTCAAAAGGAATATTTGTCTCAGAGCTACAAGATCTACTTCAAAACACTGTCTGCACATTAGAATACATTCACTTTACAGGTTCTATTTAGTGGAAGATTTCTAAAACTATTATATAAATGTACATAAACCAATATATATGCGTAATAACACTTAATCATATACATTGAAAACATCAGCAAAGCGGCACTTTTGTAATTTATTTTCCAATTATTCTTATTAAAATACGTAACATTTAGCACATTTAATGTCTGAAGCAAATCATTTCTAAAAAATTGTAGACCAGTGATATCATTCATTTTTAATGTATATGAATTGTGTTTCATTATGCACGAGCAAACAGACTCAAAAAAAAAGGGAATATATATGCACTTAAGGCAGTGTTTTTCAACCTTGGGGTCGGGACCCCACGTGGGGTCGCCTGGAGTTCAAATGGGGTCACCTGAAATTTCTAGTAACTGATAAAAAATAAAAATAAATATGTACTAATAAAAAAATATATATGATGAGTTGAGAGAGACAATCACAATAATACATAACAGACATGACAAACTGAAGCTGAAACTGAAGCACTGTGGTTCTGTTTATCTGTCAAATGTTCATTGTGGTCAGTTTCAGATGCTGCAGCTCTTTCATAATTCATAGTTTGAGTTCTTGTTTGTTCAGTATTAATTGTCAGCCTTGGAAATCCAAGCTGGACTGACTGTACATATCCTGACCAAGGAAAATCAAATTCTCACTTTGTGCAGTAATCTACACCTGGATTTACTGCCTCTGTCCATAATAATATACATTATATAGACTAAATGTGGCCTAAAATTAATATTTATTTGCCACATAGTATAACTGTTACATGATCAAAACAAATATATTTTAGCAAAAAAAAAAAAGTCTCAGTTTTGAATGACTGGGGTTGCCAGAAATTTATAATGTTAAAATCTCTCTCTCTCTCTCTCTCTCTCTCTATCTATCTATTTATCTATCGCAACGAAATGTTAATATTACCAATTTGTTCATTGCGCTACTGATTTGTGTTCATTTTTCTCCATTTTCTTGCCTATTTTGTTCAGTTTTGGTCTCGTTTTGTACATTTTTCACTAACTTTGCCGCTTATTTTTTTGTCTTTACTCATTTTGACGCTTAAGTTTGTCCATTTTTGGCAACTTTATTCTTTATTTTGTTAACTTTTTTTAATCAATCAGACATGTTTTCCCATCTATCTATCTATCTATCTATCTATCTATCTATCTATCTATCTATCTATCGCAACGAAATGTTAATATTACCAATTTGTTCATTGTGCTACTGATTTGTGTTCATTTTTCTCCATTTTCTTGTCTATTTTGTTCAGTTTTTGTCTCGTTTTGTACATTTTTCACTAACTTTGCCACTTACTTTTTTGTCTTTACTCATTTTGATGCTTATGTTTGTCCATTTTTGGCAACTTTATTCTTTCTTTCTTTTTTTTTTGTACTTTTTTAATCAATCAGACATTTTTTCCTATCTATCTATCTATCTATCTATCTATCTATCTATCTATCTTAGATATTATACATATATTATACATGTGCATATTTTCACCCTCTTTCAAGTGTTGAAGATGTTCAGATAGATGATGATGATAGAGACCTTACACAGGGCTATTTTTTGTTCTATTTTGTATGTAGTTTTCTTGCTGTTTGTACATATCTTCAAACCTTGTCTTCTTCTCCCACTGCTTTTTTTTTTGCTTTCATTTCAATCTTACAAGGTGTTTTTCTGTTTTTTTTTTATTTGCTTTTTTTTTTTTTTTTTTACCACTGATGCAACACGAGGGCATTTTCAGCAAGAAAATCAGAAGCAGTGTAAACAGTTTGCATTGCTTTGTACTGACGGTCGGGTCTAGGTTCTGGCATAACATTACATGTCCAAAAAATGAGGTCAGCTGACTACCTGAAAATACTGTATGACCAGATTTTTCCATCAATGGATTTTTTTTTTTTTTCTACCCTGAGGGCACAGGCGTACTCCATGATGACAATGCCAGGATTCATCAGGCTCAAACTGTGAAAAAGTGGTTCAGGGAGCATAAGTCCAGACCAGAAGTCCATTGAGAATCTTTAGGATGGGATGGAGAAGGCTTTACACAATAGTCTGGATTTTAAACACTCTATTTTTTAACGTTTTTCAAAGGTTGGGGTGAATGTTTGTATCTTGGCTTATGAAAGTTTATTTTTTTAGTTGAGGCAATAAAAAGGTGCTTTAAAGGGGTGATATTTTGCTTCTTTTTTTTTTATAATTTATTTTTTAAATTTCTTTTTCACATGTTCAAGGACATAAAATACAACAAACAGTACAGCAACGCCAGCTGAGGGTTACAGTATTCAACAAAAGATATCTATAAATAATACAATAAAAGGAAAATAATGACGTCACATTACCATTTCAGTGCTGCTGTCTTCGTTTATAAATCCAATCCATTTGTCCCATTTTCTATGAAATTCATCTTTTTTTTTAATCTTAAGGTATAAGTAATTTTTTAACATCACCCAATTCAAAACAGTAATATCCTGTTTTCTGCATTCTTCTATATTATAACTAGATTTACACTTATTCAGATAATGTTCTATATTTTGTTATTATAGTGAATTTATATATCCTTTTAAATGCACAAACTGAAGAAGACATTTTAAAGTTTTTAAATACATGTAATAATTGGTGTAAAATGCATTTTATCATCTTTTCATGGTCATCAGATATGACCCATTTGGACGTTCAGAAGCTCCGTAGTTACCATGGAAACACTGTCATCTTCTCCAACACTGTTTCATCAGTAAAATCCATGGAGTTGGATCAATGACAGTGGATGGACACACTTGTCTTTACATTCAGTTATTGATATTTTTGCTGAAAAAGTCCCTTTTTCTTCAGTTAGCTTTGACTTTACTCTGAGTTTTCCTGAACATCTACATCAGGGGTGTCAAACTCATTTTGGTTCAGGGGCCATATTTAGCCCAGTTAGATCTCAAGCAGGCCAGACCAGTAAAATAATGACTTAATAACCTATAAATAATGACAAATCCAAGTTTTTCTTCTTGTTGTAGTACAAAAAACCCCCAATTATATTATGAAAATATTTACATTTTACAAAAACGATGTGAATAACCTGAAAAAACAGAAATTTCATTTGAAAAATTAGTGCAATTTTAACAATATTATGCCTCGATTTATTATTTATACATGTACATTTACACACAGAGTTACATAAACATTTGGTAACAGGCAGAATATTGTTAAAATTTTGGAATTTGGAACTAAAATTTGAACAATTTCTACAATATTACATGTCTTATTATTAACACAACTACAGATCACAGTGGATCCGTAAATGCACAAAACATTTAGTAACAGGCAGAATATTGTTCAAATTGCATATTTTGGGTTGTGAATTGACAGAGCTGTGATTAGATTTTTCTTGTTTGTTCGAAACTACCTTTCAGGGAAAAGTGCAATACTAATGTTTAAAATACATTTAGTAATATTGATAATTTATTTTATTTTCTATTTGATTTGTAGCAGCAGAATTATATTATTCCTGTTTTTCTATATTCTATTGTCTCCAAAAATTGGGGGAAAAAATGTTAAAAAAATTCATAAACGCATTAATAGACATTTTGAGGGGTTTTCTTTCTTCCCGTACCGAACTGAAAAAAAAACGAACCGTGGCTTTGAAAACTGAAAACGTACCAAAACCGAAAATTTTGTGTACCGTTACAGGCCTAGTATCTACTGACTTTTAGACCAAATCCTAATACTGTGGTACTTCCTCATAGCGTTAATGATGTTCAAGGACACAATGTGTGTTAGCTTCCCCGCTCCCTCGATGCCCAGTCCAGCCAGTGTCAGACCAAAATAAAACTAATTAAGTGTAAAAATATCACTGACCTGATGTTTGAGGTCGTCTGCATTTGTTTCCTCTGGCAACTCAGCAGTGATCTCATGAATCTGTCAGAGCAAATAAGAGATGGCTCAGAGTCACACATCTATTTCCAGTAACACCCAGTGACTTGTGAACAAACCCACGAACAGCAATTTAGTGTGTTTACAATAACAACAATTAACACCAGGGCTCTGTAACATTGTAAAATCCATTTCACTCAGTCAAATGTGTGTAACTTGTGGATTTATTAGCACATAAAAAAATGGGTGAGATTAAACAGAAGCATCTGTCTTCAGTCATTTCACTGTGAGGATCTTAATGAGCCCCAATGACTCATAAATACAAACTCATTTTCCCATGACCTTAATTATCTTTTGGACAAAGGCATGAAAAACAGACACCAATCAGGAATAACATTATGACCACTGACAGGCAAAGTGGTATTAATTTTGATTATCGCATTACAATGGGACCTGTTGGTGGATGGGATATAAACATGTAGAGCTCCAAGCTGATGTGTTTGAAACATTAAAAGAAACGAGAGAATGGACACAAAGGAGACACTAGTCGCTTTTCCATTGACCTTCAAATTGCACAAATAGAACTTACATATAAAAATTTACCTAATGGAAAAATGACAATTTCACCAAAAGTCTTATTTTTCGATTAAAAGTTTTTGCACTGGCAAGAGGTGGTTTTTCAGGTGTAGCACAAATGGTGTATCATGCAAAACTGCAATGGACAGACCTGTTTATGCAACTAGAGTTATGTGAATAAAAAAAAAAAAAAAACGGACTTTGACATACATTATAACAAGTGAAGAAGAAGAAACATATGGCGGCATGTGTGGACACACCAGGAAACCTGATCATTTTTTAATTTAGTACAAGATAGAGGGGTAATTCTGGTGGCCCAGAGGTGCAACAGCCCAAAAAATGATCCACTATCAGAAAAAAAAGAGAACAGCCCAAAAAATTATCCATTATAAGAAAAAAAAACCCATCATCCACCTTTTCAATTAAGGGGGTGCTCTTTACCCGAAAGGTCTCTTGCTTTGAAATTAAGGCCAGCACAAAAAATAAAAGCATAGGCTGAAATTTTTTAAGGCCTTCAGCTAATGTGGCTAAGGCTAACAAAGTAACCCACCAGAAGTGGAGGTTGGTGCGCTAAAAATAAAGTTATTCTAAAAATATATAGTGGATAATTTTTTGGGCTGTTGTCTTTTTTTTCTTATAGTGGATAATTTTTTGGGCTGTTGTCTTTTTTTTCTTATAGTGGATAATTTTTTTGGCTGATGTCTTTTTTTTCTCATAGTGGATACATTTTTGGGCTGTCATCTTTTTTTTTTTTTTTTAATTGTGGATAATTGTTTGGGCTTTTCTCTTTTTTTCTTATAGTGGATAATTTTTTGGGCTGTACTCTTATTTTCTTATAGTGGATCATTTTTTGGGCTGTACTCTTTTTTTCTTATAGTGGATAATTTTTTGGGCTGTACTCTTATTTTCTTATAGTGGATAATTTTTTGGGCTGTACTCTTTTTTTCTTATAGTGGATAATTTTTTGGGCTGTACTCTTTTTTTCTTATAGTGGATAATTTTTGGGCTGTTCTCTCCTTTTTCTTATAGTGGATAATTTCTGGGCTGTTCTCTTTTTTTTTCTTATAGTTGATAATTTTTTGGGCTGTACTCTTTTTTTCTTATAGTGGATAATTTTTTGGGCTGTACTCTTTTTTTCTTACAGTAGATCATTTTTTGGGCTGCACTCTTATTTTCTTATAGTGGATAATTGTTTGGGCTTTTCTCTTTTTTTTCTTATAGTGGATAATTTTTTGGGCTGTTGCACCTCTGGGCCACTGTAGTAATATATAATAATAATGCATATATCTGTAAATCAAAACCATATTTACGTTTGTTGCCATGTTTATGGAATGACTTCTCGTATCATCTCACGATAATAAAGAAATCATTGCATTTGTGATTTAATGGAAGAACGGACATTACGCACTTCTGTTTTTTTCAACTTTTACTAAACATCTGTAAAATTTTGTGCAGATGTCCAATGGAAAAGCGACTACTGCGATGGTCAAATCACTGGAGCAGAGCATATCCTCCTCTTTCTACTGTCCCAAGGCCTAGACTACCCCAGACGATCAGTGGAGTAATAACTGTGCTCTATCTCTCAGACTTAATTGCACCATATAACCTACACACATCAGTTCATCTCGGAGTGATTCTCACACTACGTAGACTCAAAGGAAGAACCTTGACTTATCATGTTCCTCTCCTTTGGAACCAGCAGCCAGTTTAACCCATAAAGACCCGAACATCCACTGACGACCAAAACTATCCAGTCAGGTGAAATGTTTAATACCTGTTGATCCATTAATCTTATCAATCCATGTAAATAATTGGTGTAATCTGCAAAACTGCTGTAAACTGCTCTGTGGGCGCTGACAGGTGTGGAGATTGAGTGGGAATAGAAGACACCTGTTAAACTGAAGCACAGGTGTCCTAAGGTGAAGCTGACGAAGTATGGAAACAAAACGACCAGTGGAACATGCAACGATACTAGAACACAAGTCAACATAAAGTTAACCCATAAAGACCCAAACATTCACCACTGAATAAAATTGTTTACTGATTCTCTACATTGTTGCACCTCTCTGTTAATGTATAGCAGCAAATGTAAGGGAGATTTTATTTATTAAATGTTATCCGAAAAAGAACATCATTCTTATTTTAAAAATTCATACTACAAAAACATTGTATGCATTGTTGCATGATTGTCAGTCTTGTTTTCTCAACTAGTGTATTATGATCAGTTTATATCAACAGAAGTGGGTAACCTTCCCCAGAGTCGACCATGTCATTGTCCTTTAGGAAATCGTACTTGTCTCTACAGTGACTGTCAGATCAACAGAATTACCACAGAACAGACACTTTCATACATCTCTACATTGTTGCACCTCTCTGTTGATGTATAGCAGCAAATGTAAGGGAGATTTTACTTTTTAAATGTTATCCAAAAAAGAACATCATTTTTCTTATTTTAAAGATTCAGACTACAAAAACATTGTATTCGTTATTGCATGATTGTCAGCCTTGTTTTCTCAACTGTAATGGTCTGAGTACGAAAGCTGAACCCACATGCAAGACCCTGAGACAGACGTTAAAAGTTTACAGTGTTTATTAAACACGAGGTTAACTGACAAGTCTCTGATAGTGATAATAAACAGAAGCTTGAGGACACAGAGTTCTGGGTTCTTCACCGGGCTCGTGAAGTGGACCGAGATGGACCCCCACCATCTGGACCGGAAAAACACGTCGGGAATCCGAGTAGGGGAGAGCAGAGAGAGGTCAGTAAACAAACCAGGTCATACACGGGCAGGCAGACGGAAAGGCAACAGGACATAGGGAACAGGCAAGCTCACGTACCAGTAAAAAAGGCGATATGGTCGAGCACAAGTTGAATTGTTGGAGGCAGAAGCACAGACAAGGGTAAGGCAAAAAGGCAGGAGTCAAAAAGGCAATCCGGGTCAAAACACAGACAGACAGGATCCAAAAACCGCTGGTAAGTATCTCACAAGGAAAATACAAACTGGCAACAGACGGGAAAACACAGGGCTTAAATACACAAGAGGGAGGGAAGACAATGAGACACAGGTGGAACGAATCAGGGCGGGGACAGGTAATCACACAGGTGGAAACGATTAGGGACAGGAACCAAAGACACCAGACATGACACATGAGGAGAACTTAACAAAATAAGACAGGAAGTGACAGACAAAACACACAAGACAGACAAGACCAGACTAATGTCTGGGGACAGATGTGACATCAACTAGTGTATAATGATCAGTTTATATCAACAGAAGTGGGCAACCTTCCCCAGACTCAACCATGTTATTGTCCTTTAGGAAATCGTACTTGTCTCTACAACGACTGTCAGATCAACAGAATTACTACAGAACAGATACTCTCATACAGTTAAAAACAGAATCTTTAGTGCTACTCAACATGTCCAGGAATCAGCAATTAAAGGTCAAGTACGTATGATTTAGGGGGATATATTACCATCTAAATACAGAAATGGGAAAATATTATATATATACACACACACTACCAGTCAAAAGTTTGGACTCACCTGGTTTTTATTTTCATGACTATTTACATTGTAGATTCTCACTGAAGGCATCAAAACTATGAATGAACACATATGGAATTATCCAGTTAAAAAAAGTGTGACATAACTCAAAGCCTGTTATATATTTTAGATTCTTGAAAATAGACACATTTTGCTTTTATTACTGCTTTACACATTCTTTGGCTTTCTCTCGATGAGCTTTATGAGGTAGTCACCTGAAATGTTTTCCAAAAGTCTTGAAGGAGTTCCCAGTGATGCTGAGCACTTGTTGACCATCAGCGGTCCATCTCATGCCATTTAAATAAGAAGGTGAGTCCAAACTTTTGACTGGTAGTGTATATATATGTGTGTGTGTAATCTCATGAAAATCCTTCATTTTGTGGCTTTACAATGATCCCTTTAGAGGGCACAGTTTACCTTGAATGTCAGCTGTGTTTTTCCACCATGTTTCTTCTACATAAGCTCAGAATGGACCTACTCTCCCTCTTTTTTCCAATTTAACCCATAAAAACCTGTAACATTTGCTGGTCTTCTTACTTTAGCCAGGGAAGCCACAGTGCCCGAGTCAAACAAAAGCCATTAGGAGTTGGAAAAATACTTAACATTTATGTTTTTTTAATGCATCAACAAAAATACAGCAAACCAGCAGCATCTTCCCCCTTCACAGGCATCAGGGGAAAAAAAAAAAAAAAGAACATTTACAAGTCTGTAGACCCCCTTTAAATAGGCCTGGCCCACTCCACCACCCTCTCATCCTCAGGTGAATCCAGTACGGACTAGTATACAAGCCTGAAACAAACATCCACCTCACTTAAACACATCTACAAACACAAACCTAAATATCAACCTTAGTATTTAAATTAATGTATTATCTCTAAAAAAAAAATGCACCCCTTGTGATAACTTTAATCCTGTCCTTCCCTGCTACACCTCCCCTCCCTTTGGGCTCCATGGTCTGACCTGATCAGGCCGATCATCTGCACCTGGTGAGATTCTGGTGGCTGAATGATCTGGACTGATCAGGCAGATCTTCTACACCTGCTTGCACTCACATGGGTGCGCTTCCATGTCAGTGCCCCACCCGCTGACCTCAAAAGGAGAGAGAGAAAACAAAATGAGCAAACTTTAAGTGAAGACAAACTAAATAGGTACCATCTTAGATGTCGACACAAAAAGTAGTCATCAACAAATTAAAGGATTAAATACCAATACTGAATAATTAAACTACATAGGTGCAAAAATAAATACAAATAGTAAATGATTAAACTAAATGAGTGAGGTGGATGGGATACACCTGGTTAGTGAGGGGGGGTCACTACAGCTCCCTCACAAGACCCAAACAGCCACAGGTGACCAAAACCATCTACTGATCTAAAATGTTTTTTTTTTTATATATATATATATATTTTATTGGTGATAGTTAACAAGACAATGTGGACAGAAAAACAACATCACATAAACAAAAGGAAACTCAAACAAATAAACAAACAAAAAACAACAACAATGACAGAGTATTGACAAACGTCATATTACAATGAAAAAGATCAGAAATGTAAATAGCAATATGATAATAATAATGATAACATGATGATAATGATAACAATAAAAATATTACTTTCTAATCCAAAAAAAAAGAAAAGGAAAAAAAAAAAAAAAAAAAGCAAGGGGGGGGGGGGGCTTGGTTGAAGAGAGAAAGATGTTTAATACTTGTTGATCCACTAATCCTACTATAATGGACGTTTCTGTGTCTGGCGCATGTTTGTCTGATTGACGTCCCGATGTTGCAGCACAGGAGGGCATTTGTACGGGTTTCCTCAGCCTCCACAGGCATGATCGCCGCCAAACTCGCCAAATGAATAGAAACATTACCTGACTATCTACTAGGCACAATTTCATGTCCGTATTCAAATGTTGTCAGGTATGCTGGGAGATTTTAGCCTCTCATGCTATCGTACAATGGCACCATGGGTAAAATGCCGCTAGTTCTATCCATATATGTAAATAATTGGTGTAAAATAGATTGTCATCTTTTCATGGTCATTAGATATGACCCATTTGGGTGTTCAGAAGCTCCATAGTTACCGTGGAAACACCGTCATCTTCCATAACATTGATTCACCAGTAAAACTAATGGAGTTGGATCAATGACAGTGGATGGACGCTTATGTAGCTTTGATGTTTACTACCATAGTCTGAGGGGGAATGTGAGAGCAAATGAACAATGGGTCAATGATGCAAAGTGCTTTGGGTGCCTAGAAAAGCACTATAAAAATCCAATCCATTGTTATTATTATTATTATTATTATTATTATTATTATTATTATTATTATTATTCCTACATGTTATCAAACTGCATGGGCAACTTGTGTAGTAAAACAGAAAAACACAATTATCACAGGTAGCAATCACCGTTAAAAAAAAAAAAAAAAAGCAAATGTATCCCTGTACAGTACTTCAGTTAAAACTCATTGAACTAAAATAAGTCTAACCTAAAATCCTGATATTAAACAAAATGAAAGAAGTTAACAAAAACTAACGAAACGATGAAAAGTAGAATTGAAAAAACATTTTCGTTAACTGAAAAATAAAAACTACAATTACAAAGAAAAAATGATAACTAAGTGAAAATTACAAAATTACCTAAAACTTATAAAAATTATAGATAAAATTCCCTTCGTTTTCTTCTTTGTCAATCTCAGATGGATATGAAATCAGTTGATTTTGCTCAAGCAATTTTAGCTGGCAGCACCACACATCACTTCACGGTCCATCACTACTTGTCACTTGTGGTTTACAGTTGTCTTCTCGTCCCCACTCTACTTGGAAACATGGAGATTAAAGTTGGGAGAAAGCAGAGTCCTGTATGGGATTTATTTGAATATGACGGCGAAGAAGAGACAAGATAAGAAAAAAGTTAAAAAAAAAAAAAACTAAGCATTTAGAATAAAACACAAACTAATAAAAACTAACAAACCTCTTCTAAAAACTAATTAAAGCTATCTGAATTTGAGAAAAAAAAGTCAAAACTAAATAAATCTAAACTATAATGAAAATCCAAAACTATTATAACCTTGGGTCTCACTTCATTCACTTGTGTGCAAGAGTAGTCGATTGGAGACTCAATTAAAACTTCTCAGAACCTTGTAAAGGAGTTACAACTTTTTTTTTTGTACAGAGCATCGTCTTATATTTGGCAAGTGTAAGACTCCCTTGAGATCTAGTAAAGCAAAAATATTATAACACAGGGGTCCTGTAATGATCTGTGTAATTCTGGAAAATCCCAGCCGCCCAAAATACTAGTATTACTGCTCCAACAATCAGTGGAGTTACAGTTTTCATACTAGCCTGTGTAGACTAACGTGACATATGCAGTGAGGAACCTTAATCAGGGTGTTTGCTCTTTATCCAAATAAAAATTCCAGACTTTTTCCAGACTGTTTCAAAACTGCTATTTCTTCCCCTCAGACCTTGATTTTTATGCATTTTCATACTTGCGTTCCTACTTTTTTGGTTGAGATTGTACCTGTTGTGTGTGGTAGAAAAGTTCATTTTAATAAATGTATGAATAACTGAATGTATAATTCGCAGTAAATTATGTTTTACTGGCAGAAATGTTTTCAAAACATGAAAATCACTAAAGTGCATGAATATCACATACACAAGCTTGACTAGAATCATTCCAGTACCGACTGGTTACCAAAATCAAATCATTTTTTTTGCTGTTTTTTTTTTTTTTTTTTTTTTTTTTAAGCTTTCCTCGTGTATTTGTTATCTTACAAGATTATGTGTCTTTGAACATACTCTAAAATTCAACTATGAGGGGAGCTTTTTTCCATACTATATTAAGAATTTCACACAAAATTCCAGACTTTTCAAGGTCTGGAAAACAGTGTTTAAACATTCCATACTTTTTAAGAGTTTCAGTTTTTTATTTTTTATTTATTTATTTAATTTTATTTTTTTTTTTTATTTATATTTGTTTTTTTTATTTATTTATTTAATTTATTTTTTTATTGTATGTATGTATTTATTTATTTATTTATTTTTATTATTTTATTTTATTTATTTATTTGTTTTTTTTTTAATTAAAAAAAAAAAAAAAAAAAAAAAAAGTTTCAAGACCTGTGCAAGCACCCTGTTTAATGATGGAATAACACTCAATACATAAAAGGAATTTAAACCATATTAACACAATCTACAAAAATGTGAAAACAAAACCTAAACTGAAAAAAATAATAGCCCCTCTTTGCCATGAATTAACCCATATTTCATCATGTCCATTCTGTGTCATCTTCACCGTCTTCTATATTTGTTATTGTTGACTGATTGTTAATTTCCTGTATGTGTGAAACTATGGAAGTGAATCATCGCCAGGCAAAAAACGGGAAGAAACAGGAGTAACATCCTTATAATGTTAAAAGACCTTTTGTTATAGCATGTGTAGCAACTACTCAAGGAAATACAGTAATGCAAATGATTGTTTTGACCCTCGCAATCCAAGTTGCTGTAAAGATAAAAGCTGAAATTTTTTAAGGTTTATGTGTTGAGATGAAATTTTCAGCTTGCTGATGATAACAATGAATTGTAAACTTGCTTTTATTTATGTATTTTGTAACTGTGTCTGTATTTTAACAGACCCCAGGATGAGTAGCAACCACTATGGTGAAGCTAATGAGGATCTGTATAAACAATAAACAATGTAATTCTTCTTATTCTGGATAAAAACAAAAAAAAAACAACAAAAAAAAAACCTTGCTATAATGTGAAAAAGTGCACTTGATGAAAAGATAACATGAAACAATCGATGTTTTTCCATCATCACACCGTATATGTTTTCCAATCACAAGGTACAACTGGCCAATAAAGTCGATTCTGGTTGAGCAGACAGTTGTAAACACTGAATCAAGTATGTTTATTGCTGTAAAGAAGCCACTTCCCAAACTTTATTTGTTGACATACAAATATATCTGTCTATATTTCATACAACACACACATTCAGAATACAGAAATAAAATAAACTTCTTAAATACCACAACAGAAATAAAAACAAGTTCATATATATATGTTAGGCCTGTAACGGAACACATACCGAACCGTTTCAGTACACACCTGTTCGGTTCGGTACACAGCTGTACCGAAACGGCACAGTATGATGAGAAAAAGAAACAGTAACCCAAGACGCCTTTCAATGCGGAACTTTAAATCCACGCAAGTTTCACACGGACATATTGAAGGAGCGCACATCGACCCGAAATATGAAATAGAGGCTGATATAAGGTTAAAAAAACCCAACAAGTATGATGTCAACCTGGAAGGAAGAGACTGGAGACCCTCCACCATCATTACAGTCCAGTTTGGGATCACATCAGGTCCCAGTGAAAGACAACAAGGAGGAAAGAGAAGATAAGATGAATGCTGTTTGGCCCCTAGGAACTACAGTAGTTGTAAAACATCTGCTCTCTCTGTCTGTTTCTCTCTCACACACATATGTAAAGTATTTAAAGTTTCACTTTCGTTTCACGCCAGCGTTAGTTACGTTAGTTATGGACCGCACTCCCTCAGCACCGACCCTCTGTGTTTCTGACAAATTGCACCCTGCACACACACACACACACACACACACACACACACACACACACACACACACACACACACACACACACACACACACACAAATACACACAAATACACAGTGGCCTAAACACAGTTGGTTCAGTGTCCTAAAATAAATAATTTGGTTAATTTCGTTGTCAGTGTTGCTCTTCAGTTTGTTGAAAGAGAATACAAGTTTGTCCTCTTGTTAATGTTGCACTTTATGCAATTTTTTTTTTTTTTTTGTTATTTTAACGCAGAATGTGAATTGACAGAACTGTGATTTGATTTTTGTTATTTGTTCAAAAGTACCTTTCAGGAAAAAGTGCAATACTAATGTTTGAAATACATTTAGTAATATTTTATTTATTTTATTTTCTATTAGATTTATAGCAGCAGAATTATATTATTCATCCATCCATCCATTATCTTCCGCTTCTTCCAGGACCGGGTCGCGGGGGTAACAGTCTAAGCAGGGACGCCCTGACTTCCCTCTCCCCCCGGCCACCTCCTCCAGCTCTTCCGGCGGGACCCCGAGGCGTTCCCAGGCCAGCTGAGAGACATAGTCTCTCCAACGTGTCCTGGGTCTTCCCCGAGGTCTCCTCCCAGTGGGACATGCCCGGAACACCTCCCCAGGGAGGCGTCCAGACTAAGTGCAGTTCAGAAGCCCTTATGAAAATGAAACAACTTAAGAACGTGACGTTGCCCGGTATGGTGCAGCCGGGGCCCCACCCTGGAGCCAGGCCCAGGGTTGGGGCTCGAATGCGAGCGCCTGGTGGCCAGGCCTATGCCCAAGGGGTCCGGCTGGGCCCAGCCCGAAGGGGCAATGTAGGCCCGCCCTCCGGTGAACTCACCACCCACTGAGGGAATCATAGGGGCTTGGTACAATGTGGATTGGGTGGCAGTCAACAGCAGGGGGCCTGACAACCCGATCCCCGGACGCAGAGTCTATATTATTCATGTTTTCTATATTCCGTTGTCTCCAAAAATTTTGGGAAAAATGTTCAAAAATTCATAACTGCATTAAAGACATTTTGAGGGGTTTTCTTTCTTCCCATACTGAACCGAAAAATAAACCAAACCGTGGCTTTCAAAACCGAAAACGTACCGAACTGAAAATTTTGTGTACCGTCACAGGCTTAATATATATTATTTTTCCAACAAAAATCTCCTCCAAGTCTGAGAAATGTTATTTACAAATTCCATTATTCTCCCAGGTTTTCATGACCATTTTCACGATCACGTATTTCATTCATTGCACCGCCTGCAAGTGCGAACTACTGTGAGTTTTATATTCAGTGTTCAATATACTCACTGCATGCTGCCATCGTTAACTAAAGTGTTAGAGTCTGTGAGGAGATGTAGCAGTGTGTCTTCGTGCAAAGACAGATGGAAAGCCCAGCACAAACTTTTTATAACCAAACTTTTTATTTTGGCAGAGACATGGAAATCAGACGGTTTTCAGCACTTAGGGGTTGGGGAGCACAGGGTATTGATGATCCTGCGTGGTGTTGTTGCAGCACGCGTGGCGCACCGTGTAGAATATTGATCATATTATTTGCATGCCACTCCAGATGTTGGGGGAAGTTTATTTGATTTAGAGGCAGCAGGAGGCTGGCAGTGTCAGAGCATCACTTCCTCAGCAGTTCTGTCTGCGCACTCACCCACATCACAGTCACCACCAGGACACAGTTTAGTTTTCTGCGGTGTTGCTTCGTGGGATGGTTTCTGCGTTCGTGTGTATGTCATGTTTGCTTTAATACATCTTCACACCTGGTAGCGTCATCAGTTTCAGTCAGTTGGAGATCATGTACCTTGTCTGCAGGGTTTTTAAAGGTTCGCTGTGTAAGATTTAGGGGGGGATCTAATTGTGAACTGGAATGTCATCGTCATGAATATGCTTTCGTTAGTGTGTAATAAGATAAGATAAGATATTCCTTTATTGATCCCACAATTGGGAAATTCACAGTGTTGTCAGCAGCATAAAAACATACATACACATACACATAAAAACAAACAGTCATATAAATTTGAATAAAAAAGTGTTTTAAAGGAGAGTGCAAGTATTGTTTGATATGATGTAGTGCAAATGGTTATAAATTATATATATATATATATATATATATATATATATATATATATATATATATATATATATATATATATATATATATGTACGGATTGAATATATACAACATAAGTGGAATGGAGGGAGGGTTGTTATTACACATTGTGCATTGATCTAATGGGAGCAGGACTGGTTGTGAAGTCTGACAGCAGAGGGAAGGAAGGACCTGCGGTATCTCAGCTGAAATCAGTTGAAAATAAGACATGTTGTGTTTCCATTACTTTGTTGATTGTATCAGAGGAAGCAGGACATCTTCCTCTTCCAGTCAAGGCTTTCCATGATAGTTTACTGTCTATTATAACTCCTAAAAATTCGTTTTAATTTGTCTTTTTGATTTGGACTCCTTCAATAATGATCTGTAGTTTTGAATTGGTTTTACAGTTCCCAAACATCATTGTCTTAGTCTTGTTTAAATTTAATGATAATTTATTATCGGCCATCCACTTTTTGGGTTATTTAATTCCTCATTTACCATGGTTACAAGTTCATTATTGTTACTGTCTTGGGGGGGGCGGGGTCACACCTCTTCAGTCTTCGAAAGTATCATCGACAAAAAGATTCTGTTATTCAGAATGTATGTATGTAATGGATGTATTTACAAGCTGCTTTTTTTCTTTTTTTTTTCTTTTTTTCTTTTTTTTTTTTAACAAAGTATTTACAAGAAAACCAAAATAATCAAGGCAAGTGAAGTTGGACACAAAAGGTGGTACCAGAACAAACCAAAGAACTTAGCAAAACCAAAATCAAGCTGACTGGTGACCCCTATACTAACAAAAGGAATTGTTGGGACAAAATAAAACTTCAAACTCCTCGCTAGTCCCAAAATATAAATACAGTGACAGCACCAACCTATTAACCTAGTGTGTATAACAGACAACAGCGCTAAGTGTACTGTAAGAGGTACCCCATATTAACTAATCCAACTCAACTCACCAACCTGGAGGAGGTCCTGGAGAAAGCCACACCCACAATCCATGATGACCCTAGAGAAACAGAGGGGAGGAGAAAACACAAACACACACATATAGTCTTAGGCATGCAACAATTATAATTATTACTGTTAAAGAATATGTTGGTGTCATCTGCAAAGAGTACGAGTTTTAGTGAATGAGATACATCAAATATGTCATTGATATAAACACTGAACAGTTTTGGTCCCAAAATGGATCCCTGGGGAATGCCAGGGTTTTCAGGGTTTGTTGGAAATGGGAAAAGGAAGAAATGATTATATTTTGGTGGTGATCAGGGGTGGGGGGGCCCACGGGGGGGCCCATTTCCAACAAACCCTGAAAATTTCATCAAAATCTGTCCATAACTTTTTGAGTTATGTTGCACACTAACGGACAGACAAACAGACAGACAAACAAACAAACAAACCCTGGCAAAAACATAACCTCCTTGGCGTGGGGGGGCCCACGGGGGGGGGGCCACTGATCAGCCTTGGCGGAGGTCTGCGCTCTCCGAGTGCTTCAAGTTCCATATGTGTTCATTCATAGTTTTGATGCCGTCAGAGAGAATCTACAATGGAAATAGTCATGAAAATAAAGAAAAACTAGAAGCACTCGGAGAGCGCAGACCTCCGCCAAGGCTGATCAGTGCCCCCCCCCGTGGGCCCCCCCACGCCAAGGAGGTTATGTTTTTGCCAGGGTTTGTTTGTTTATTTGTCCGTCTGTTTGTCTGTCCGTTAGTGTGCAACATAACTCAAAAAGTTATGGACAGATTTTGATGAAATGTTCTGGTCTGCGTCCCCCCCGTGGGCCCCCCCACCCCCGACCACCACCAAAATTTAATCATTTCTTCCTTATCCCATTTCCAACAAACCCTGAAAATTTCATCAAAATCTGTCCATAACTTTTTGAGTTATGTTTCACACTAATGGACAGACAAACAAACAAACAGACAGACAGACAGACAGACAAACCCTGGCAAAAACATAACCTCCTTGGCGGAGGTAACCAGGTGAGTCCAAACTTTTGACTGGTAGTGTATTTACATTTATCCTGCCACCAAAACACCCCTCCTTCAACCACCCCATATGTGCTCCCCTCCCGGAACCTTTAAATAGCGTCCAAGCCCCCCCGGGGATTCCTTTGGCCGGACGCACCGGAAACGGAAGCCCACATGCAGGTAAGTCGGCGTCTACTACTCCCTACCATATTCTAAAAAAAGTATCAATACATTAACTTTAAAGCAGTTTACTGTTGTTATACACCTTTAACGATTCACCATGCACATACTTTGTCATACACAGGCCCCTACGCACGCCCGGCAAAAGAGGACCGCCGCACACAAGGCTCACCCTCCCTCGCTGGACCTGCTCCACCTCCGAATCACCCTCCAAACAATACAATAACCAATAAAGACATATTTAACCCGAATGTGTGTCTATTTCTTCATGCTTGCTTACATAAGTTATACAATATACTGATATCATTAACATCCAACGTAACGGTGACCGGACGTAACGGCGACCCACCATTACACCCCCTGATACCATACAGTTGGAGTTTATTGAGTAGGATTGAGTGACTGTGTCAAAGGCGTTTTTCAGATCGATAAAGATTCCAAGTGCATGTTTTTGTTTTTTGTTTTTTTCGCTCTAATCCAACTTGATTTCAGAAGATGTGACACACCTTATAAAAGTCACATTCTGTATCAGCAGATTAAACATTTGGTTTAGCAGATACAGGAGGTAGAGCGGGTCGTCCACTAACCGAAGGGTTGGTGGTTCGAATCCCGCTCTGTCCTAGTCATGTGCCATTGTGTCCTTGGGCAAGACACTGCAGTTGTGTCTAAACATGTAGCTTACCACCCCCAGAGTGTGACAATGAATAAATAACGCATCAATAATGTAAAGTGCTATAGAAATCTAATCCTTTATTATGATTATGGATATAAGTGATTGACAGCTGTAATGACCAGTCACAGTCTTAAAACCATCAGACACATGCCACCTGATTAGCTCATGGCTCATGCACATTATGTCCTGACATTTCTACTGAGAAACCTCTGGCTGAAGAACGTAATAAATTCATTGAACTCCATCTCGTGCCTGGTAGTCTCGTACATTTGAGTGCACACTAGTGTGTCGTGCCGTAACAGAAGACCACAAACGACAACACCAGCAACCGATCCACACCACATCAGCTGCCCACACCAATCCCCCATATTCCACCAGATTTTGATTTAATTTTTAATCAGTGGGAGAAATCGATGTTGCAACGTCTATCTTCGTATACAGCAGTGGTTTCCAACCTTTTTTGGCTCGTGACCCTATTTTAACATCACAAATTTCTGGCGACCCCAGACATTCAAAATAGACTTTTTTTTTTTTGCTAAAATTAATTTGTTTTTGATCATGGAATAGTTTCTCTATACTATGTTGCAAATAAACGTTAATTTTAGACGACATTTAGTCTATATAATGTATATTATTATGGATGGAGGCAGTAAAGCCAGGTGTAGATTACTGCACAAAGGGAGAATTTGATTTTCCTTGGTCAGGATATGTACAGTCAGTCCAGCTTGGATTTACAAGGCTGACAATTAATACTGAAAAAGCAAGAACTCGAATTATGAAAGAGCTGCAGCATCTTAAACCGGCCAAAATGAACATTTGACAGATTAACAGTACCACAGTGCTGCAATTTCAGCTTCAGACTTTGTCATGTCTATTATGGATTGGAATTGTCTCTGTCAACTCACCATATATTTTTTATTAGTAAGTTTTTTTTTTTTTTTAACCCTTTCATGCATAGGTCACTCCAGTGGACAGTTGTTGTCCAGCTGTTCTCTTGTATATTCATGGGTTTTGTGGTTTTAGTTCCATATCAGCCAACACAGTGGACACTTATGCATCGTCTCATACCCTGACATTAAGACCATTACTGTAACTTTGCTGTTCTTGATAAATCTGATCTGCACTAACATTTTTTAGTGTAAATCAATTGTTATTTGTCAGACAAGGTTTTTTTTTTTTTTTTTTTTTTTTGCATATTATCTCCATGAAGTGAGTAATTACTAGCATTTGAATATGTTAAAATATCAGAAGACATCAGATTAGCTGCATTAAAAATGGTTTTATTTCATTGTTTTCAAATCACTTTCTGATATTGGGTTTTAAACACATGTTTCTTTACTTCAAAAATTGAATGCATGGATATTTTTGGAACTCCCTAGAAAAAAAAAAAAACTCGATCGCATTGTTTTTTTCATGCCTAAGGAGGAATAAAAACACCGAAAAAAAAAAAATCTTGGCTAAGGTTCTCACAATTAATGCATGAAAGGGTTCATTAACAATATCTTTACTGAACTTCATATTACACAATTAACAATATAATCAACATAAAACAAACAATAAGCAATGTATTCCCCCCAGATAAATTAAAAAAAAATAAAATAAAATAAGCATAAATAAACAGCATACAGCTCCATAAATCAACACCGTTGTCAAAATTAATTGGCCTCATAACATCTGAGAAACTCAGTTAAAGGTGACCATATTGTCAGAAAATCCCCTCCCCGTCCTCTAACAATATAAGTGAGTCGTTCCAATACAATACAAGATGCTATTAGTAAGTTTTTCTTTTATTTTTATCAATTTGCTTAAAATTTCAGGCGACCACATTTAAATTCCAGGCAACCCCATGTGGTGTCCCGACCCCAAGGTTGAAAAACGCTGGTATACAGTCTTTGGTTTTACCCCTGACTCCTCCCCAGCTCCACCTTGTCCAAATATTGGCAACAACATACCTGAGCTCTGGGCCTCTGAACATCAGTCCACAGAGGTTGTGTGTTGTTTTTCTCTCTATCTATTTTCTGACAACAGAGGACACAGTTGTTGTATCTCGTCACCGTCGCCGTGTCCTCTCCCATGTCTCACTTTTACACCTTTCCTGTCACAGCAGCTCATTGATGTCCCCCCTGCGCTCACCTTTTACCTTGTCACCACCTGTGATGTGTTGATTTCAGTCTGGGCGACGCTGCAGCTGTGAACAGCGATCACGGTCACACACACACACTCGTTTCTTTATTAGTGAGCTGCCATCTCTCTTTTCATGGTCAACAGCTCACCTTTTCTGTTCACATCTGACACTGCTGCAGGGTGTCACCTCCATGAAACACACACACACACATAAACACACTCCTGTTTCCTACCGTCGCAGGCTGTAAATGTGAACTGAAGGCTTTATGACAGCAGAGAGGAGGCGAGAATGAAGCCATTTTAAAAGAGTCGCAGCTGCTCTAGTGCGGCGTGGGACAATACTTCTACTGTTTATGACTTAACATCATACATTTATTATTACTGACCACAGAGAGCTGTTGTAGTTATTGGAGTAATTGAAGTGATGTATTTTACTTTTGCTTTGTTTTGTACCCCCCCCATGCTCAATTTCTATTTATTGCCAATTACATTATTCATATCAGTTATATTTATTTATTTCTCCATTTATGTTTTGTGTATGTCCTTACACTGACAACAGTGCAAATAATAATAAGTAAATACAGCTGTGGGAGCACTTCTAGTTTACAGTTGTGACAGTACTGAGTTTAGATGTCTGCTAAGGCTAACAAACAGACCATTCTTCTCTTTCTAAAATATTATTAAACCATAAACAAATTATAACCTATGTTTTCCTGCTTTTTGTCAGTTTTATAGAATATACAGGGTGTATAAAAAAAATAAAATAAAATAAATAGATAAATAAAAAAAACTAGGCTATACATTTTGAAAAATTACCCTCAGTTGCACAATTGATCATTTTTGGAATTTTCTTCTATGCACGTCGGTAGGTAGGGGATTGGTGGATATTTGTCCAAATTTACAGACCCAGGTTTTCATGCATGAGTGAGCAGTCCAAGTTAAAACTGGTTTGCGCAAAGTAGCGGTGGGATTTAAACCCGATCAAAGGTCATAGGAGAGGACAATGGGCATCCATCTTGTTTTTCACAAAATTGCCAGGTTACAGCATTAACACTTTGGCCACCATGACAGTTTCATTTCTTTACCCATGGCAGCTGTTCCTGCCTTTTAAAGGTAATTTAACTTGTTTAGGCCTGAAAATGTCACTGAGGACAGGCCAGTTTAGGGTTAACCCTGACTAGTGATGAGACTTTTGGTTCTTTGAAGGGAGCCGTTCACTGAAAAGAGTCGTTCAAAAGACTGGCTCTTTTATGTTTTTTGCATTCTTTTGAAACACCAATGTTTTAATGACTTAACAGGCAACATGTGATGATTGACATTACATTTTAAAGGTGTTTAATTGGTGCGGCAGTAAATATTATCTTACCGTAAAAAAGTACAGTTAGTTAAAATGTGTGGGTTAAATACATGACATGAGAGGTGACATTAGGCAAATGCTGGAATTGGACCAAAAACATCACGGTACATTATGTGGACTAGTCTGTAGCCTAAAAATGAAGAAGAAAATAAAACATTTTCTCATGAAATAACATTTTATTCTCCTCAAAACAAGAACAATAAATGTGTGTAAACATACGGAAAAATTGCACAAAACACAACAATGATTAATCACTGTTATTAATCAAAAAAAAAAAAAAAAAAAAAAAAAAAAAAGATCAGCTCTTTACAAAGACTCGGTTCCTATCGTTCATTTCAAAGAGCCGTTCAAAAGATTCGATTCGTTCATGAACGTCACATCACTAACCCTGACCCTAACAAGTTGAACCAGAACCAGTTTTAACTTGGATTGCACAATTTGCCCCTGCTCACTCATGCATGAAAACCTGGGTCTGTAAATTTGGACAAATATCCACCAATCCCCTACCTACCAATGTCCGTAATAGAAAATTGCAAAAAATTATCTGATGGGGAACTGGGGGTAATTTTTCAAAATGTATATATATTTTTTTGATACACCCTGTAGAATAGAATCTTTATTTTGTCAGTAGGGGTTCACACACTTAAATATACACCACAAAATAAAGTTTGTCTTCTGCCTTTAACTCGTCATTACATCACCCGGGAAGCAATGTGCCTTGCTCAAGGGCACATCAGGTAACGACCCTCTGCCAGTCTAGGGAATTGAACCGGCAACTCTTCAGTCACAAGCTGACTCCCCAGCTGACTCTCCAGCCATCTAAGCCACGGCTGCCCCAGTTGCTGCAATATATTAGTTTAGCCGACTGTTTCCATTGTTAAGGCCTTGGTTGTGATTTATCAGATGGTGGTGGTTAGTTTTATTACCCCCCACCCCCCACCCCACTAGAATCAAATCAAATTAAAATCAGATTAAACCAGGAATAAAAGTTGTCATGTAAATGCACAGACTGTATAGAGTTTAACTCAGGTAAAAATACTAATGTGTACTAAGAGAGGAGGAAAGGTACATGAGAACAAAATCCATTTTAGGAATAGCAAACACACTCCTCTGTTCCATAACTTTTTTTTTTATCAGAACAGAATGCACCCAAGGAGACAAAATCTCCACAAAGCTCAAAAGACCCACAAAAATTATTCACAAAGGCCAGAATAATCCTCAAAATGGGCGGAAACTCCACTCTCCGGTCTACACTTACCCTCAAACTCTCTGGCTTTACAAACATAGGAGGAGCTTTGATCAGAAAGTGGTGTCGCTATGACTACCACGCAGAAAGATCTCGAGGGATCTTTTTTTTCTTACTAAAAATGGGGATCATGTAAGCTTTTGCCCGTCTGCCCCTTGGGGGGTTTCCACAGCTGTGCCACCATTTAACCACTCCAGGTTCTCCGACTCCACACCTGCCACTGTCCCCAGAGCATCAGAGGTGAGAACGTGTGGGGCTCACCAGTTTAAGTGAATAAACCATGAGAGGGACGGATAGAGCCAGTTTAGAAAATGCCTCCCACTCACTCAAAAGAACATCTTATCTCTAACACTGTGTGCTTGTTTGATGAGTACGTTTTCGCTAGCAGAGAGAAAATCAGGGACAAATGGAAGACGGAGTTGAGCATAGACTTTACCAAATGTCTATCTAAAATACACTCCTGTTCCGACACCAGTGGATTCGATTTAAAACTGTCCATCGTCAACATTATTTGAATCTCTGGGTCCACAGATTTTAGCCTTCTGATATATCATTATTTTAACTTAGATATTAAAGTTTTACAATGACTATATAGACTAAATGTGGTCTAAAGTGAATGTTTATTTGCAACATAGTATAGCAATCTATTACAGGATCAAGAACAAATTAATTCTAGCAACAAAAAAAAAAAAAGTCTCTGTTTTGAATGTCTGGGGTCACCAGAAATTCGTGATGTTAAAATATCTATCTATCTATCTATCTATCTATCTATCTATCTATCTATCTATCTATCTATCTATCTATCTATCTATCTATCTATCTATCTATCTATCTATCTATCTATCTATCTATCTATCTCAAAAGGTTAATATTTGTTCATTGTGCTATTGATTTGTGTTCATTTTTCTCCATTTTCTTGTCTATTTTGTTCAGTTTTTGTCTCGTTTTGTACATTTTTCACTAACTTTGCCGCTTATTTTTTTTGTCTATTCATTTTCATGCTTACATTTGTCCATTTTTGGTAACTTTATTCTTTATTTTAACTTTTTTTAATCAGTCAGACATGTTTTCCCATCTATCTATCTATCTATCTATCTATCTATCTATCTATCTATCTATCTATCTATCTATCTATCTATCTATCTATCTATCTATCTATCTATCTATCTATCTATCTATCATTTTGTAGTTAAATAAGGATTCCTTTGTTTAATCTGTTTTATTTCAATAATGTTAATAGTGAGTTCTTTGTGACCAGGATTTATGTAGTACTCTGTTTTAGTTTAAATATTTTGTCAGTAGTTTAAGCTTGTTAAGATAAGAACCATCTGTCTGCACAAGAGTTAAGTATGTTCTGTTCTTAGTTTAGATACACGTCTGAACACACATAAGTGCTGTCAAACATAGGTGATAAGAAGTAAACTTACTTATGCCGCGTTTCACCTACGTGGAAAGCTTATAATATGTACAGATAACACGCCAATTAAAAGTGGTGTGTTATCTGTGAGCATAATAAGCAGTGCTGGGCAAATTACTTTTAAAAAAGTAATTAGTTATAGTTACTAGTTACTTTCCCAAAAAAGTAATTGAGTTAGTAATGGAATTACTCCTTCATAAATGTAATTAGTTACCAGGGAAAGTAATTATTGTGTTACTTTTTTGAAAAACCTTCAAATATGTAAAAGGAAACAGATTTTTGAGCGTGTTTCACGGGTCAGTGGCATAGAGTAGAACAGCAGACAGGTACTGGATACCATAACTGTGGTGAGGCTGGAGTCCACCAGGGCCCGGCTGGGGACCACCAAGGTCCACCAGGGCCCGGCTTTTCCACCACATAAGTGCCTTTATAGGAAGAAGATGCTCCTCCAATTAATCAAGCATCTCCACTTTTTTCAGTCGCTCCTCCCTAGTACAGCCATAAACGTCTCCAGTCCAGTCAGTCGGACTCTCACTGATAACTCCTCCCCTAAATTAGCTGTGCACGTAGCTGCGCTCAAGTGAATGGGGTGTGCTGCGAACAGCTCAAACTCGGAGATGTCATTAGTCGTTCAGGTGAAGGCAGCGTGGACCACTCAGACTCATGGACACACAGGTGAAACATGAAGGCAGTGTGGGTAATTTGAATATAAGAGCGGCTCGCAATAAAATCAGTTCTTATCATTCACTGAAAAGAACCGTTCAAAAGACTTGACTCGTCCATGAACGTCACATCTCTTGTGCCTGGCTGAGCGAGCCAGGACGGATAACAGCTGTTAGATATCAGTGCACAGTAACACACCACATTTCACTGCTGGTAACAGTAACAGCGTTGTAACATTTCAAATAGTAATTCATTAGATTACCCGTTACTGGAAAACAATAACGGCGTTAGTAACGCCATTATTTTCAACGCCGTTATTCCCAACACTGATTATAAGCTTTCAGCGTGTATACTTACACGTAAAATAGTGCGCCATTAGCACAATTAGCAGCTAGAAAGATTAGCGGTTAGGGTTAGGTTTAGGGTTAGCAATTTCCACAATTAGTAGCTAACACATTGACACGCCATCAAATGGTGTTAAATGACACATGAAAGGATGAAAATGCAAACGTATAACACGCCAAATGCAATAAACTGGCGTCACATACAATGCAATTTCACAAGATCAGTCTGCTCCTTCCTCATTAATGACAGTCTTGTGGTGTCACTGGAAAGGCCTTTGGTAAACGAATTCCTCCCCCTGGTGGATTATCCATGTATTATCTAATTACCTCGGCCAAGGAGGTAACGTTTTTGCCGGCGTCGGTTTGTCTGCCTGTCTGTCCGTGTGCAAGATAACTCAAAAAGTTATGGATGGATTTGGATGAAAATTTCAGGAAATGTTGATACTGGCACAAGGAACAAATTATTAAATTTTGGTGGTGATTGAGGGGGGGGGGGGGGCTGATCTGCCTCGGTGGAGGTCTGCGCTCTCCGAGTGCTTTTCTAGTTTATCTTATTATCTAATTGTATATGTCAGGTTTTTGAAGAAAAAAAAATATCACATTGATCATGTAGAGGGCTTCAAAACTCATGTATCAAATATGATACGTTTGCTGTTATAGGGTTAACAGCACAAAGACTCATCCTGAAGGAATAGAAATCCTCCACCTCTGATTCATTTCATAGATGGATAAGTGACATGACGTCAGTCATCCAAATGGAAAAACTGAGATCCCTCAGGACCTGTTCATTGTGGACTTTCTCAGTCAGCTGGGACCCATTCCTTGCACATCTACAGCAGACTAGCGTGGGGTGAATTGAACTCCCATTGCTTTTCTTTCTCTCTGACCCCCCCTCCCCTTTGTCTCCTGTCTGTGCCCATCTACTCTCTACTAACCACACTTCCTCTGCTGTCTTAAATGGCTGCTACATTTCACTTCACTGTAAAATGTAGCTTCTGGGCTGTAATTAACATGGTCCACAAATGAGCTGTAGGCTGGTTTTTTTAACAGGTCGTCACACTCACACAGACAGATTAGACATGGAGAAAAATGTTGAGGATTTTTATCTCTCTTTTTATCCATCGTTAGAGGCACCTCTCCCCCACCGAACTCCACATCTGTCTGCTCACCGCTCAGCTGAGACACCGGCCCCCCCTGTGATATATACATCCACAGTCATCGCTGAATACAAAGCAGTCAGACGTGACATCATCTATTTTCTCATGACGTATACCGCCACTCCACTCCATTCCACTCCACCTCCCAGTGACTGTGGCTCCGGCGGGCGCCTTCACAGTGGGCGGGGCACACATTTGTCACTCCGGTCAGGCCCTGCAGCTTAATGTTGCAGCTAAACTGTTACAGAATAGATGTTGACACAAAAGTGGCAGGTTCAGAAAACTGACATGACCACAGGGATTTGGCGGGAGGATGCCGGAGGACCGCCATAAGTAAATGTGACGCGACGCCATACATCAGAAACACAGTGACACACAGAGGGACTGTTACAGAGAGGGATGAGTGACAGCAGCGTTCTCTGTATTCGCCTTCTCTGCAAAATGCATCTCTCTTCATCTCGTTCACACGTTCTGTCACACTCCCTGTTTTTCACATAATACTTCGCTTCTGTGTTTTGCAGACATTTCCATCCTTTGCATAAAAATATACCCCAGTAAATTCTCTACATTTTTGCACCTCTTTCAGTCAATGTATAGCAGCAAAGGTAAGGGAGATTTTACTTTTTAAATGTTGTCCAAAAAAGAACAACATTTTTCAACAATATTTTGCCTTAAAGATTCAGATTATATTTTCATTATTGCATGTATGGAAGTTAATCTGTCTCATCAGATTTCGAATTATAAAACCCACTGAATTTCTAGCACTGAATTTTTTGCACTGAAATTAAGTATCTGAATTTTTTGTCTTTGAATTCAACTATGTTCATAAATTTATGCTATACAGAAGAATAAATTAAACCCAAATAAAAAGAATAAAATACAAGAATAGATTAAAATCCATACAATTAAAAACAACACTATAAATAAAATAAACAAATAAATAGAATAGATAAATAAGAACAACAAACCACTAACAAATAAAAAAATGTAGAATAAAGATAATACCTTCCAACATCTCACATGGTTTCAAAAGCCAAGGAGAAAAAATGAGTTTTAAGAAGGGATTTAAAAACAGACAGAGGAGGCCTGTCTGATATGCAGAGGCAGATGGTTCCATAGTTTAGGAGCTGCTGCTCAAAGGCACGCTGACCCCTGAACTTGTGCACAGTTTTTGGTACACTCAGGAGCAGTTGGTCAGCTGACCTGGGGGGGGGGGGGGGGGGGGGGGGGGGTATATATGCAATATACCGGGCGGCCATGGCTCAGGTGGTAGAGCGGGTCGTCCAATAACCGAAGGGTTGACGGTTCGAATCCCGCTCTATCCTAGTCAGTCTGTTGTGTCCTTGGGCAAGACACTTCACCCTCCTTGCCTCCAGTGCCACTCACACTGGTGTATGAATGCGTATGAATGTGTGGTGGTGGTCAGTGGGGCCGTAGGTGTGAATTGGCAGCCACGCTTCTGTCTGTCTGCCCCAGGGCAGCTGTGGGTACAGGTGTAGTTTACCACCACCAGAGGGAGAATGTGAGAGCGAATGAATAATGAATCTTCTGTTCGCGCTTTGAGTATGCGTTCATAGAAAAGTGCTATATAAATCTAATCCATCATTATTATTATTATTATTATTATTATTATTATGTTGATGAGCAAAAAATGACAGTTTCCTGTGAATAATTTCTGGAGTTTGTGTTGCTATAATATTACGAATAAATGATGATAAAGAATATTTCAATCTAGATTTTACAGTTAACCAGTTGAATCCCTGTTTGGTTTGATTCCACCAAGGTTATTATCGTTAATGGATCAATAATGTAAAGCGCTTTGGGTGTCTAGAAAAAGCGCTATATAAAATCCAATCCATTATTATTATTATTATTATTATTATTATTATTATTATTATTATTATCATTATTATTATTACACTGGTCAACAACAAATTTATTGTTTAAGTTTTTTGAGCTGATTTAGGATAATTTTGGTGTGCTGAATCCAAAAATCACATTCATTTTGCTCAATCAGGTCAACTTTCTGAGCTATGTGACATATTGGCTTTTTAACATTTTTGCTTACATTTATGGGCATTTTCACATCATATGATACAAAATTCTTTCATATTTCTTGCAATAAATGAGTTCTGAAGATTTTACTTTTGCCAATTTATGATTAATGTTTTTTTTAATATTACAGGTGAATGAAATGGCTGCGACTAGAAGATCTAGCAAAAATAAGCCTGACGTATTCTGCTACATCTGCGGTGAATACACCATTGTACCTAACAGGAATCAAGTCACAAGTTTCATAAAGTGTGCTTACCAATCTTATTTTGGTATTAATTATTATATTTTGTGAGAAGATCAAATTTTTCAAAATCAAATTAGCAAAAAACCTGACCTGATTGAGAAAAACAGATGTCATTTTTGGATTTAGCGGTGCAAAATGGTCCTAATTCAGTTGAAAAAACCTAGACAACTTGCAAAAAACATTTTTTTGTTACCCAGTGTATTATTATTATTATTATTATTATTATTATTATTATTATTATTATTATTGTTATTGTTATTATTATTATTATATAAAGCTGCAGCAGCTCAGAGAGGCCATTTAGGGATTTAAAAGTAAATAAAATAATTTTAAAACAAATCCTAAAATGTATGGGGAGCCAGTGGAGTGAGGCTAAAATGGGGGAAATGTGCTCTTGTTTATGTGTGCCGGTTAAAAGACGTGCAGCAGCATTTTGCACCATCTGAAGACAGGTGATGGAGGAACCACTAGCCCCAACATAGAGACCATTACAATAATGGAGCCTAGTGGTCACAAAAGCATGAATAACTATTTCAAAGTGCTGCCTGGAGAGAATTGGTTTAATTTTGGCCAGCTGCCTCAGCTGGAAAAAACTGGATTTAACGACTGAACTGATTTGACAGTCGAACTTGAGATCAGCATCCACTTTAACGCCAAGGTTTGTGACCGTTGGCCTAATATACTGGGCTAAGGGACCCAGATTTACAAGGAGGGGCCCGGTGGTGCCACCAAAAATTATCACCTCTGTCTTTTTCTCATTGAATTTTAAAAAGATGCCAACTTTCGCACAAAAAGTTGGACTTCTGGACATGCTGAAGGAAGGTAAAGCTGACTACTTTGCAGATTTTGCCTATTATTATTATTGTTATTTTGTCACTTTTGTTATATTGTCACTGTAGAGCATAATTTTCGTGTCCTTTAGACCATGTTACATACAAACTTTTGTATTAGATATAATGTAAAATAATATAAAATGTGTTTTATCTGAAAAATAGTTTCTCTTTTATCTCAGAAAGTATTTATTTTTAAAATAGACCCAGAGTGTTTCCAAACTTGCTTCATAACATTAGTCTACGTCTGGTTTGAATTTTTAGCCCCCGTGTCCTGTTTTTAGGACAAGTTTCATAGAAGCTCCCATATTGTACCTTTAACCCTTTCATGCATAGTGGTCACTACAGTGGACAGATATTCTCCAGCTGTTCTCTTGTATATTCATGGGTTTTATTGTTTTAGTTCCATATCAGCCAACACAGTGGACGCTTAAGCATCATCCAAAACACTGCAATTCATACCATTACTGTAACGTTGCTGCTCTTGATAAACCTGATCTGCAGTAACATGTTTTAGTGTAAATTAATTGCTAATTGTTATTAGACTGTAATTAACAGTTTTCTGAAACAAATAGTTGTTGTTGTTTTTGTTTTTTTTGCATATTATTTCCATGAAGTGAGTAATAACTAGTATTAGAGTATGATAAAGTGTGAGAAAACATCAGATTAGCAGCATTACATATGTTTTTATTTCGTAGTTTTCACACAGTATATCATTTTCTGTTACTGCGTTTTAAATACATGTTTCTTTGCACTCAAAAAAATGATTCTTGGCTCTAATAAACATGAAGTAATATTTTAAAGTAACATGTAACTGAAATATAAGAAATTTAAAGTTTATTTATCCGAAAAAGTCAAACATAATGTGAATATGCTTAGTATAAAGTGAATCTAAACAAATAAAGTAAACTTCATTTACTAGATCACATAAAAAGGCTGAGCGTCACAGTCAAACACAGTTTATGTAAAAGTTTGCATTAACGAAAGCAAATCTGACTGAAGGTATTTAATTTATTCATATTGACTCAATATGATAGAAAAAATATTGTATCAAATGCAACTCTTTACATTAAATGTATGTACTAAAATTACACGGAAAATTTACATGTAATTAAAATACATAAAGTCAACATTTTTGGCTTAATTATTTTTTTTGAGTGTGTGTCGAAAATGAGCGGACATTTTTGTAACTCCATGAAAAATAGGTTCATTTAAAAAAAAATCAGTTGTGTTGTTTTTTTCATGCCTAAAGAGGAATAAAAAGGTTCTCATATTTCATGCGTGAAAGGGTTAATATAATAGTATCCTCTGTATTTTGCTTTTTTTCAGTCAAAATCAGGTATTTTCCATCATTTATTTTGTTGATCATTTAGATAATTCATAAAAACTCAGACTAAAGTTGGCGCTTACAATATGAGAAACAGAGAAAACTGAAGAAAAAGTGACTTTTTCAGTCAAATATATCATTAACTGAACATAAACCAAGTGTCCATCCACTGTCATTGACCCAACTCCATGGGCTTTCTTTTTTTGCATATCCTCCTGAGACCCAGTAATGCATTTTGTCCTCCGTAAGGGACAAAAGTTTGACAGTTTAACTTAAAAAATGCTGTCCGTTACAAAGGACATTCCATTTAAAAAAAAACATTCAATGAATAAAAATATATTTTTTTAAATGTATCTGGAAAAAACTGTTGCATTATGCAGTTTCCAAACAAGACAAATTTTTCATGTAAAAAAGCTAAAATTGGCAATTTCCTGGGTGTCAGGAGGGTATTATCCCCATGAAATGAGTAATAGCTAGTGTTTGAGTATGATAAAATGTGAGAAAACAGATTAGCAGCATTAAAAATGTTCTTGTTTCATAGTTTTCACACAGTATGTCACTTTCTGATGATGAGTTTTAACCCTTTCATGCATACTGGTCACTCCAGTGGACAGTTCTTCTCCACCTGTTGTCTTGTTTATTCATGTGTTTTGTTGTTCAGCCAACACAGTGGAGTCTTATGCATCATCTCAAACACTGCAATTCATACAATTATTGTAACTTTGCTGTCCTTGATAAACCTGATCTGCAGTAACATGTTTTAGTGTAAATCAATTGCTAATTGTTATTGGACTGTCATTAACAGTTTTCTGAAACAAAAAGTTTTATTTGTTTTTTTTTTTTTTTTTCTTTTTTGCATATCCTCCTGAGACCCAGCAATGCATTGTGTCCTCTATAGGGGACAAAAGTTTGACAGTTTAACTTAAATACTGTCCATTGCAAAGGACATTCCATTAAAAAAAAAAAAAAAATCAACAAATAAATAAAAATAATTTTAAAAATGTATCTGAAAAAACTGTTGCATTATGCAGTTTCCAATCAACACAATTCTTTAGTGTAAAAAAGCTAAAATTGCCAATTTCCTGGGTCTCAGGAGGATATTATCTTCATGAAATGAGTAAGAACTAGTATTTGAGTAGGACAAAATGTGAGAAAACATCAGATTAGCGGCATTAAAATTTTTTTTATTTCATAGTTTTCACACAGTATATCACTTTCTGATGATGGGTTTTAAATACATGTTTCTTTGCTTCAAAAATGAAATGCATGTGTCCAGCTGAGTGGACATTTTTGTAACTCCATGAAAAAAAGGTTCATAAAAAAAATTTCAACTGCATTGCTTTTTTCATGCTTAAAGAGGAAAAAAAAAAACACTCAAGAAAAAAATATTGACTAAGGTCCTCACAATTCATGCATGAAAGGTTTAAATACATGTTTCTTTGCTTCAAAAATTAAATGCATGTGTCCAGCTGAGTGGACATTTTTGTAACTCCATGAAAAGTAGGTTCATAAAAAAAAAAATTCTATTGCATTTTTTTTTTCATGCCTAAAGAGGAATAAAAACACTCAAGAAAAAAAAAAAAAAGACTAAGGTCCTCACAATTCATGCATGAAAGGTTTAAATACATGTTTCTTTGCTTCAAAAATGAAATGCATGTGTCCAGCTGAGTGGACATTTTTGTAACTCCATGAAAAATAGGTTCATAAAAAAAAAAATTCTATTGCATTTTTTTTTTCATGCCGAAAGAGGAATAAAAACACTCAAGAAAAAAAAAAATGACTAAGGTTCTCATAAGTCATGCATGAAAGGGTTACATACATGTTTCTTTGCTTCAAAAATGAAATGCATGTGTCCAGCTGAGTGGACATTTTTGTAACTCCATGAAAAGTAGGTTCATAAAAAAAAAAAAAAAATTCTATTGCATTGTTTTTTTCATACCTGAAGAGGAATAAAAACACTCAAGAAAAAAAAAATGACTAAGGTCCTCACAATTCATGCATGAAAGGTTTAAATACATGTTTCTTTGCTTCAAAAATGAAATGCATGTGTCCAGCTGAGTGGACATTTTTGTAACTCCATGAAAAGTAGGTTCATAAAAAAAAAAATTCTATTGCATTTTTTTTTTTTTTCATGCCGAAAGAGGAATAAAAACACTCAAGAAAAAAAAAAAAATTGACTAAGGTTCTCATAAGTCATTCATGAAAGGGTTACATACATGTTTCTTTGCTTCAAAAATGAAATGCACGTGTCCAGCTGAGTGGACATTTTTGTAACTCCATGAAAAATAGGTTCATAAAAAAAAAAAAAAATTCTATTGCATTGTTTTTTTCATACCTGAAGAGGAATAAAAACACTCAAGAAAAAAAAAATGACTAAGGTCCTCACAATTCATGCATGAAAGGTTTAAATACATGTTTCTTTGCTTCAAAAATGAAATGCATGTGTCCAGCTGAGTGGACATTTTTGTAACTCCATGAAAAATAGGTTCATAAAAAAAAAAAAATTCTATTGCATTTTTTTTTTTTTTCATGCCGAAAGAGGAATAAAAACACTCAAGAAAAAAAAAAAATGACTAAGGTTCTCATAAGTCATGCATGAAAGGGTTACATACATGTTTCTTTGCTTCAAAAATGAAATGCATGTGTCCAGCTGAGTGGACATTTTTGTAACTCCATGAAAAGTAGGTTCATAAAAAAAAAATTTCTATTGCATTTTTTTTTTTTCATGCCGAAAGAGGAATAAAAACACTCAAGAAAAAAAAAAAAAAATTGACTAAGGTTCTCATAAGTCATGCATGAAAGGGGTACATACATGTTTCTTTGCTTCAAAAATGAAATGCACGTGTCCAGCTGAGTGGACATTTTTGTAACTGCATGAAAAATAGGTTCATAAAAAAAAAAAAAATTCTATTGCATTGTTTTTTTCATACCTGAAGAGGAATAAAAACACTCAAGAAAAAAAAAATGACTAAGGTCCTCACAATTCATGCATGAAAGGTTTAAATACATGTTTCTTTGCTTCAAAAATGAAATGCATGTGTCCAGCTGAGTGGACATTTTTGTAACTCCATGAAAAGTAGGTTCATAAAAAAAAAAATTCTATTGCATTTTTTTTTTTCATGCCGAAAGAGGAATAAAAACACTCAAGAAAAAAAAAAAATGACTAAGGTTCTCATAAGTCATGCATGAAAGGGTTACATACATGTTTCTTTGCTTCAAAAATGAAATGCATGTGTCCAGCTGAGTGGACATTTTTGTAACTCCATGAAAAATAGGTTCATAAAAAAAAAAAAATTCTTTTGCATTGTTTTTTTCATACCTGAAGAGGAATAAAAACACTCAAGAAAAAAAAAATGACTAAGGTCCTCATAATTCATGCATGAAAGGTTTAAATACATGTTTCTTTGCTTCAAAAATGAAACGCATGTGTCCAGCTGAGTGGACATTTTTGTAACTCCATGAAAAGTAGGTTCATAAAAAAAAAAAATTCTATTGCATTTTTTTTTTTTTTCATGCCGAAAGAGGAATAAAAACACTCAAGAAAAAAAAAAAAAAAGACTAAGGTTCTCATAAGTCATGCATGAAAGGGTTACATACATGTTTCTTTGCTTCAAAAATGAAATGCATGCGTCCAGCTGAGTGGACATTTTTGTAACTCCATGAAAAGTAGGTTCATAAAAAAAAAAAATTCTATTGCATTTTTTTTTTTTCATGCCGAAAGAGGAATAAAAACACTCAAGAAAAAAAAAAAAAAAGACTAAGGTTCTCATAAGTCATGCATGAAAGGGTTACATACATGTTTCTTTGCTTCAAAAATGAAATGCACGTGTCCAGCTGAGTGGACATTTTTGTAACTCCATGAAAAATAGGTTCATAAAAAAAAAAAAAAAAATTCTATTGCATTGTTTTTTTCATACCTGAAGAGGAATAAAAACACTCAAGAAAAAAAAAATGACTAAGGTCCTCACAATTCATGCATGAAAGGTTTAAATACATGTTTCTTTGCTTCAAAAATGAAATGCATGTGTCCAGCTGAGTGGACATTTTTGTAACTCCATGAAAAGTAGGTTCATAAAAAAAAAAAATTCTATTGCATTTTTTTTTTTTTCATGCCGAAAGAGGAATAAAAACACTCAAGAAAAAAAAAAAAAAAATTGACTAAGGTTCTCATAAGTCATGCATGAAAGGGTTACATACATGTTTCTTTGCTTCAAAAATGAAATGCATGCGTCCAGCTGAGTGGACATTTTTGTAACTCCATGAAAAATAGGTTCATAAAAAAAAAAAAAAAAATTCTATTGCATTGTTTTTTTCATACCTGAAGAGGAATAAAACACTCAAGAAAAAAAAATGACTAAGGTCCTCACAATTCATGCATGAAAGGTTTAAATACATGTTTCTTTGCTTCAAAAATGAAATGCATGTGTCCAGCTGAGTGGACATTTTTGTAACTCCATGAAAAGTAGGTTCATAAAAAAAAAAATTCTATTGCATTTTTTTTTTTTCATGCCGAAAGAGGAATAAAAACACTCAAGAAAAAAAAAAAAAAAGACTAAGGTTCTCATAAGTCATGCATGAAAGGGTTACATACATGTTTCTTTGCTTCAAAAATGAAATGCACGTGTCCAGCTGAGTGGACATTTTTGTAACTCCATGAAAAATAGGTTCATAAAAAAAAAAAAAAAAATTCTATTGCATTGTTTTTTTCATACCTGAAGAGGAATAAAAACACTCAAGAAAAAAAAAATGACTAAGGTCCTCACAATTCATGCATGAAAGGTTTAAATACATGTTTCTTTGCTTCAAAAATGAAATGCATGTGTCCAGCTGAGTGGACATTTTTGTAACTCCATGAAAAGTAGGTTCATAAAAAAAAAAATTCTATTGCATTTTTTTTTTCATGCCGAAAGAGGAATAAAAACACTCAAGAAAAAAAGAAAAAATTGACTAAGGTTCTCAGAAGTCATGCATGAAAGGGTTAAATATAATTAAATTAAAGAGTACATACAACAAAGCTGTACTAGAAGATATAAAGGGAAGGATCTCTGGGAAGTCCACAAAGGCAGTCTTGATGGTAACAGCATATATTAGATATTCACCATGGAGAGGCTGTGATACATCACTGAGGATTGTCTTTCTCATGGGACTCACAAAACAGAGTCGCACTGTGTTGCTGTTGACCCGCTATCACGCTACACATATAAATCTTACTGAGTTTGTTGTTATTAAGTAACAGCGGTGAAAAATACCAGGCAGTCGAGCAGAAAGGTAGAGTAATCCAGACAAATGAATAATAAAAGAGAATCAGTGTCTCTCCAAACTGCTAAACGTTATGGAAGTAAAGTCATTGCAGGCCCTTCTACTAAATGACATTTGAGCTCAGATCTCACAACAGTTCCCCCAGATATTTGCTGGCATTTACAACTTCAGGATAGTTGCCATATACCCATAAAGACCCAAGCATCCACCACTGAAAAAAACTGTCTACTGATCTAAACTGTTTAATACCTGTTGACCCACTAACCCACAGGTGTCAAACATGCGGCCCGGGGGCCAAATCTGGCCCGCCAAAGGTTCCATTCCGGCCCGCGGGATGAAAGTGCAAAAATTAACCTGAACAGTCAAGGTTGTCCAAATCATTTTGTTTCAAGTTTCATATACAGACCAATGAGATCTCAAGCAAAAATAACAACACAATAACCCATAAATAATGACAACTACAAATTTTCTTTGTGAAAAATTATGTGGGAAAAAATTTTAGTGAAAAATATAACATTACACTGTGAAAATATTTACATTTACAAAACTATTCTTTCACAATAAAATGCAAAGAAATGCATAAATAAAAACAAAGATGAACAACCTGAAATGTGCAATTTGAACAATATTCTGCCTGTTACTAAATGTTTGGTGCATTTATGGATCCACTATGATCTGTAGTTGTGTTAATAATAATAAGAGATGTAATATTGTAGAAATTGTTCAAATTTTAGTTCCAAATTCCAAAATTTTAACAATATTCTGCCTGTTACCAAATGTTTATGTAACGCTGTGTGTAAATGTACATGTATAAATAATAAATCGAGGCATAATATTGTTAAAATTGCACTAATTTTTCAAATCAAATTTGTTTTTTCAGGTTATTCACATCGTTTTTGTAAAATGTAAATATTTTCATAATGTAATTGGGGTTTTTTTGTACTAAAACAAGAAGAAAAACTATGATTTGTCATTATTTATAGGTTATATTAAGTCATTATTTTACTGGTCTGGCCCGCTTGAGATCAAATTGGGCTAAATATGGGCCCTGAACCTAAATGAGTTTGACACCCCTGCACTAACCTTATCAATACATGTAAATATTTGGTGTTAAATACAGTTTGTCGCATTTTCACGGTCATCAGATACAACCTATTTGGACGTTCAGAGGCTCTGTAGTTACCATGGAAACACCATCACCTTCTACAACATTGATTCACCAGTAAAACCCATGGAGTTGGATGAATTACAGTGGATGGAAATGCACGTTTTTACATTTAGTTATTAACATCTTTGCTGAAAAAGTCACTTTCTCTTCAGATTTCCTTGATTTGATTTGATGTATTTATTTATTTCGAACATGCAAAAAACAAAAAAAACAAAAAACAAACAAACAAAAAAAAACTAAATAAAAAACTAAATAAAACATTCAAATGGAAAGAATCTATCTCCAAGCACATACAAGTCTGAATTTTGCATGGTCGAAAAGGAGTAGGAAAAAGTATGAACTTATTTAATCCTACCCCTCAGTGCTTTTACACCTTTATCACTAACTTGATACAAGAGTCAAACAATAATATTTTCCGAATTTGAACATCAAACCACAACAAATACATAATGCAGTAACTGAATTACACCCAACAATATGATCATACAAACAGACTCAACAATTCAACCATTCTCTTCAATAATTACAGCAGTTTTATCAGTACATCATCCATAAACAAACAGTCCTTATTGTCATTATTAAATACTGTACCTCTCAAGAATCATTTTTTAAAATCTTTTTTTAAACTGAATTATGTTTGATATTTGTTTTATCTCCACACACAATTTGTTCCACAATTTTACTCCACAGACGGTGATACAGAAACTTTTTAACTTAGCGCGCACTTTATGAATCTTTAAATTTAACTTTCCCCTTAAATCATAGCCTCCCTCTCTTTCACTAAACATTTGTTGAATATTGCCCAGCAGTAAGTTATTCTTTGCTTTATACATTATTTGAATAGTTTTGAATTCCACAAGGTCAATGAGTTTTAATGACCTTTAAAGTTTTAGAATGGAAAAATAGTGGATTTGTGTGTTCACGAAAACCAACATTATTGCTCTTTTTTGCAGTAGAAAAAGTCTTTGTAATGAACTTGTATATGTATTTCCCCATATCTCCAAACAGTAACTTAAATAAGGTAAGATCAATGAATTAAGTTACTGTTTGGAGATATGGAGAGATTTGTTTTTGATATAATAATCTTTGGATTTACTCTGAGTTTTTATGAACATCTACATGATCAGTGAATTAAATGTAGTAAAGTATATGGTTTATACTGAAAAATATGGATGGACTCAGTTGTTTTATATTCAGTTAATGATATAAGTCACTTTTTCTTCAGTTTTCTCTGTTTTTGATGCAATAACCTTCAACTTTATCCCTATAACACCAAACGTATCATATTTGATACACGAGTTTTGAAGCCCTCTACATGATCAGTGTGATTTTTTTTTTTCCTTAAAAAACCTGATGTATGCAATTAGATACAGGAAATACACAGATAATCCTTGGCTTAGAGAGTCTGGTTTTGACCAACTCTGTATATAAAGTGTCATGAGATAACTTTTTTGTTGTGATCTGGCGCTATATAAATAAAATTTGATTGATTGAGTGATTTGATTGGTTTTCCCCTGTAAGTCGCTTTGGAAAAAAGTGTCTGCCAAATGTATAAATGTAAATGTAAATAATCCACTAGGGGCGAGGAATTCGTTCACCAGAGGCCTTTCCAGTGACACTACAATAATAATAATAATAATAATAATAATAATAATAATAATAATAATAATAATAATTAATAATAATAATAATAATAATAATAATAATAATAATAACTTTATTTATATAGCACCTTTTAAAACAAAGTTTACAAAGTGCTTTGACAAACAAATAAAGGGCACAACAGCAGGATACAAGATGTAAATAAAAACACTAAAAACACTAAAATAGAAGCAACATAATAGGAGAGATGTGTACAACAATGCAGAAACAAGACACTTCAAATAGATTAAATGAATCGGAATAAGGAGGGCAGGGGTAATGTAACATGATGCTGTTAAATCAATGCAGAAGTAGAGGCGTGAGATAAAACAACATCATGTATGAGAATATAAACCAACAATCAAACAGGATAAGATTCAAATTAAAAAATTTAAAAATTAAAAATTAAAAGGGACAAACATCACACAAAAGCAAGTCTATAAAAGTGTGTTTTAAGAAGTGACTTAAAAGATGCCACTGATTCCGCAAGCCTTATTTCCTCGGGCAGGCCGTTCCAAAGTCGAGGGGCCCTGATGGAAAAGGCCCGGTCACCCTTAGATTTAAGCCTCGACTTTGGAACAGCCAGGAGCCCTCTGCCTCCCCCGAGGATCTAAGGCTACATGCTGGCTCGTAGGTAGCTAACATGTCATCTATATAGCTTGGGGCCAGACCCATTCGGGCTTTAAAAGTAATCAGTAAAATCTTAAAATCAATTCTAAAACACACAGGGAGCCAATGGAGGGATGCCAGGATAGGAGTTATGTGATGATACAAGGCTGTCATGAATGAAGAAGGAGGAAGAACTTTGCCAAATTTGAAAAGGAATTACCAATTTGTTAGACGTGTTTGTGTTCTATTATGGTTTTTTGTTCAAAAATAATATTTGAGCATTGAGACCTGATGTATCAAATACAATACAAAGTTGAAACTAATACATAGAAATTGATATTTGGAAAAAAAAAATTTTTTTTGGTTGTTCAGAAGGACCAATAGAGGCTCCAGTTTCAAATAACTGGAATTTTCTGTCAGTGATTTAATGGTTCAGGCTTTACAGGGTTAATGAACATCTGCCCAATCAGTGAAGTAAATACAGGGAAAAACAAGATTTTTACTGGAAAAAAAGCAAACTACAGAGAATAATATTAAAATAAATGGTGATAAATCACTCAAGAAAGGTTAAATATTGAGGAAAAAATCATTTGGGAACTGTCATAAAAGTAGCACTGGGTCTTTATGGCTTAATAGCAAAGTGCTTTCTTAGTTTTCTTGGTACGTAAAATGGTCATGACAACCATTTAACAAACTCATCTACACCTTAATGATACTTAGTTTTATGTCATCTTTGATCAAAATGAAAATAATCTCTGCATTTTTTGTTAATGGACGTAACTGTCACCAAAATAGCTAATATTTTATCAATTTGACAGCCTAGAATGACACAAATAGACTCTAATGAGGGGCTTTCATGTCTTTATCAGCCACCTTTGGAGCTGGGAAGGTGACAGATTGACTTAACATTTGGTTGTAGTTTACAACTCAATACTAGTTCATATTAAATACTGAATTTCTGATGTATTTTGACAGTGCGGATTGTGATCTCTATGTCAAAGTCGAGTACATAGGTTTTTCTAGCAACTGAATCCATCTGCAAATATTACGCCGTCACATTAGGAGGGAAATCTGTAATGGACAATAATAATGTGATGATGATACAGCATGTGGTAAATATTGAGGTGTATATTAGTTATAGAGGTTAAAAATATTTCTTTTGTATAGTTCTACTTCTAATATAGACCGAAAACACAGAGTAGTGTATGCAAACTGAATAAAAAATTAAATTAAATTAAACTTCTTTGAACATAATGCATGAACACTCAACCGATTAAACAGATCATTATTTTACTCAAAACTTAACTTTGAGAAATTAAAGTTTAATTTCCCTCGCTCTGAAATATTTTATTTCTTTTCCTCGGGCAGTCTCTAATGTTTGTTTATTGCACATGATCACAATTATAATGAAAATGCCTTTGGTCAGTTAACACTACTTAAGATCAGTACAGTCAGCTAATGGAAGTATACATTTACTTTTATATTTGGGCATTATTGTTTGTTTTTGTAATCGTGAAACAGCTTTTCAGGTGTAAACCCATAGAATTAAGTAGCATAATATTTTAAAGATGATTCGGTCTAGAGCAGAGGTCTCAAACATGCGGCCTGGGGGGCAAATCCGGCCCGCCAAAGGGTCCAGTCCGGCCCCTGGGATGAATTTGGAAAATGCAAAACTGACACTGAAGATATTAATCATTTAAGTTCAGGTTCCACATACAGACCAATTTAATCTCAAATGGATCACATCAGTAAAATACTATCATAATAATCCATAAATACTCACAACTCCCAATTTTTCTTTGTAAGTGTAAACATTTTCATGTTATTTTACTGTATTTACACTAAAACAAGCTATCATTTCACAAAAACACAAAAAACCTGAACAAATATGAACATTTCAAAATGTCTGAAGTGCAAGTTTACCAATATTCTGCCTGTTATTAAATGTTTTGTGTATTTGTTGATCTATTGTGATCTGTGCATTGTAATTTACATGTGTAAATGATGAACTGAGACATGATATTGTTAAAATTGCACTTAGTTTTCTTAAGAAATTTCAGTTGGTTCTTGTTATTCACATTATTTTCAAAGATAGTTGGTAGATATAAACATTTTCACTGCATAATTTTACTTTTTTCACTCTAAAACATATAGGAAAGTTTGGAGTTGACACACTGTAAAAAAAATCTGTAATTTAACAGAATTTTCACTGTTTATTTTACAGATTTTTTCTGCATTTTTAAGATACAGGAAAATATTAATGAAATTGCAAAAATAAACTGTGATTTTACATGTCAAATGTAAAATAACACAAAAAAGCTGTGACTGTGAATAACCATAAAATTTCCATTTAAAAAAATTTTTTTTTTGTATTTTCACAGAAAAAAACAGTTAAAATACATTTGCAAATGTATCGTAATTTCACAAATATTTATTTTCTATTTATGAGATTAAACTGTTAATTTAAAGTTTTATACTGTAAAAAAAAAAAAAAAAAATAATAATAATAATAAAATGAGATAAAATTACTGACAATTAACCGTAAAAAAAGTATTTGTTCTGTAAGTTTAACAAGACTTGTTTGTTAATTAACAAATATCTTGAGTAATTACGGGAGGTTTCACAACAAAACTGTTGAATAAATGTATTTTTGTGAATGTATAACATGTATAAGCACTGATAAACTGTCCAAATACAGTTTTTATCAGTGGATTGGACAACTTAGTCTCATTGAAAATTATTTATATATATATATATATATATATATATATATATATATATATATATATATAGGTAATTTGATTGTTTTAATACATGTGAATATTCTTTATTAAACATTAAAAAGTCAAAAAAAAAAAAAAAAAAAAAAGCAAAATCTCATGTAAAGTTAGGGCAAAAAACTGTATTTTAATTGTGGAAAATCACCCTAATTTTATGAGATGGTTATTTTCCGTTATTTAACAGTATTTTTTCAGCACCCCTGCTGCCAGAATAATAATGTTTTTTGTTTTTTTTGTTTTTTTTTTTTACAGTGCATTATTCCTATACTATTATGATATTATTTTACTTCAGATTAAATTTGGCTTAATGTGGCCCCTGAACTAAAATGAGTTTGACAGTCCTGGTCTGAAGTGACCATCACAGAAACTCACAATCCTCAATTACAAGTTAAAAAAAACAAAAAAAAAATAGAGGTAAAATATAATCATTAATTGGCTGCATGTTTGTGCTGTAGACTGCACCAAAAAAAGGGAAAAAAATCAGTGCACATATTATTATTATTATTATTATTATTATTATTATTATTATTAAGCGGTAGCCTATGACATCAGATTTATAGTATATTTTCAGCAAATGGGAGTAAAACACAGATGTTTATCCCATGAAAATACATAGCAAAAAAACACATGCATGAGACGGTCAGTTTCTCAAATTACCAGAGGTTTCCAGGTTATGCGAGTCCTGAGTGAATAATGCTTTACATCTCGTTCAATTTATTAATTTAACGTTAATGTGGATTAGAAATTATGGCCAACATGTGGCTTAAGGAGTCTCGTTTAAGTCCTGTGTGATAAGGCTGAAAGGAACAGGTGGATGGGAGTGGAAAGTTAATTAAATGCATGGTATTTATTATACAGTTTTGTGTATGCATACGTGTATGTGTATGTGTATATGTATGTGTATGTGTATTGGAGTGTGTGCTGGACATTCAATAGTGTTATATGGTCCTCATGCAATAAGACTAAGCCGTAATTGGGTTCTTGTAACTCTCCAGAAAATTTAATAACTGAAGAAATGATTAGGATAAAAAAAAAAAAAAAAAAAAAAAAAAAGCTATTTAAATATATTAGAGAATAAAAAAGACAAGCAGAGAGAACAGAGAACCAATGAAAGAGCTACATTAGAGTGAGAAAGATAACAGAAGAACAGCTTATATCTACAGTGTACAAATATATAGAGTTATTGTATGTGCGTTGTAGTATTGTGAGCTGTATTATTCTGCTTATTGGATCCCCTCCCTAACTGCCCTTCTTTATTGTTTACAGGCTACATTTCCAGACAGTGTTCCATCTAATTGCTTTTTTTTTTTTTCTCTCTCTTTTCTTTCTTTTGACAGAAAAGTTCCCCCTCCCTCCTACCTCCTTTGTTTTTTTGCATTTCTAGCTGTCCTTGACTCGTCAGCTAATTACTTTTGGAGTAATTACCTGCTTCAGCGCTTTGTAATGGTCTCGTATTGTTTGGAAGAAAAGGAAGAAAAATCACACCACTAACAGTGAGAGAAATGGGACATTTGATGTCACTTGCTCTCAGTTTGATTGACTTATTATTTGCTTTTTAGCTCGTGAATGCCTGAATGCCCAATCTGTTACAGACTCTCCGTCTTTTGATGTGAAAAGACATGTTGTTGTTCCAGAACACAGTTTTCTGGGAATTATGAATGAATGTTGGTGTTTGAAAACACATTAAAGACCTGTAGCTTTATTTGACAATGCATTTTATGTTGTGGTTCGCAGATATAGTCCCAGCAGACAATGTGATGATCATACTAATGGATGTAAAAGGCTGTTTTTATTTTTGTCAGTGGGAATTTAAAGACATTGTAAAGTAAAGCTGGGCACATGCCTTTAGATCAGATGAAACGTTTTAAGTCTGATTCTATACTCAGTGCCAATGAAAACGCAACACTTGAAGATTCTTATATTTTTTTTAAATTGATGACGATTTTTATTCCATAAGCTCTTTGGAATTAATCATAGGCCATTTCTATACAGTAAAAATAAAAAATCACATCCAAATTTGTTGACAAAAAATAAGGATAAAGAAAGAAACTCAAGGACCCCCAAAACCAAAAGTCACAAAGCGGTCCCGGAGGTGCTGCAGCTCAATGTAGCGATCCTGCTGTGGCGTGGTCACACGAGCTCGTCCAGGGCGAGGTCTGTCTGCAGTTGAGCCAGTTTCTTCATGCCTTTGTTGCATCCTGACTATGGTGGACACATTGCATCCAAAACGGCGCGACACCTGCCGAGCAGAGATTCCGGCCTCCAGGAGCCCCATAGCATGGCATCTGTGGTCACGTGTCAGTCTGGGCATCGTTGAGTTATTGCAAATGATTTTCCTGCTTTTCAGCTTGCCTTTATATACAGAACATGAGCACTCCTTAACTGACCACAGTTCCTTAAGTTGAGCAGTTCATTGCTGAGCAATGAGAAAAACAAGTCTTATGAATGCAGACAAGTTCATTCAAGTGTGACAATAGCTCAGCCCGTCTCAGGTTGTTAAGAAATTCATTCATTTTCTGAACCCGCTTTATCCTCACTAGGGTCACGGGGGTCGCTTGGAGCCTATCCCCGCTACATATGGGCGAAGGCGGGGTACACCCTGGGCAAGTCGCCAGTTCATCACAGGGCTGAACATATAGAGACAAACAATCACTCTCACATTCACACCTATGGGCAATTTAGATTAACCAGTTAACCTATCAGTGCATGTCTTTGGATGGTGGGAGGAAGAAGGAGTACCCGGAGAGAACCCACACAGACACGGGGAGAACATGCAAACTCCACACAGAAAGGTCCCACCCTGTCGACTGGTGTTGGAATCGAACCCAGGACCTTCTTGCTGTGAGGCACAAGTGCTAACCACTGCACCGCCTGTTAAGAAATGGTCTGGGATTATCTTATACAGGTGAAACTTAAACATATTGATGCAGCTCAGGAACAATAAAACACATTCAAGTGTTGCGTTTTTATTGGCACTGAGTATATTAGAAAAGAGGTTGTAGAGCTGTATGCACATGCGTATGGTAACTGAAGTTCAGTCATGCAGTTGGTGTCTTTATGGCAGTGTTTTTCAACCTTGGAGTCGGGACCCCACGTGAGGTCACCTGGAATTCAAATGGGGTCACTTGAAATTTCTAATAACTGATCAAAATAAAAGTAAAATTACTAATAAAAATATATGGAGTTGACAGAAACAATCCCAATACATAAAGACATGACAAACTATGAAGCTGAAATTGAAGCACTGTGGTTCTGTTTATCTGTCAAATGTTCATTGTGGTCGGTTTCAGACGCTGCAGCTCTTTCATAATTCATAGTTTTTTGAATTACTGTTTGTTCAGTATTAATTGTCAACCATGTAAATCCAAGCTGGACTGACTGTACATATCCTGACCAAGGAAAATAAAATTCTCACTTTGTGCAGTAATCTACACCTGGCTTTACTGCCTCTGTCCATAATAATATACATTATATAGACTAAATGTTATCTAAAACTAATGTTTATTTGCAACATAGTATAGCAAACTATTAAATGATCAAAAACAAATTAATTTTAGCAAAAAAAAAAAAGAAACTGTCTCCTTTTTGAATGTCTGGGGTTGCCAGAAATTTGTGATGTTAAAATGGGCTCATGAGCCAAAAACTGTTGGGAACTACTGCACTATATGGACAAAAATAATGGGACACCCATGATAAAAATTTCCATGTCATGAATGTCAAATCAGTATTTCTTTTAAGTTGAACACTTTATAGGGCACTCACAGAAATACTCTGATATTCAGTATTTCAACCTTAGTGTGTTACTGGAGGACATGACGTCATGAACTGCGTAAATATACATGCCATACACACCACTTTTAATTGGCGTGTTATCTGTACGCATTATAAGCTATGTTCACGCCACGTCAAACACCATGCAATTAGCAGTTAGGGTAGGGATGGGAATCGAGAACTGGTTCTTTTTGAGAACCAGTTCCCAGTAGCTCAGTATCAAACAAAGAGGCTCTCAGTTCAGCATATAGAGGACAATACAAAAGAAAATGTGATTCATCTTCCACTTCCCCCAAATCACACAGTCCACAAAGTCTGTTTTCTTCTGGGGTTTGGGTGAATCTCCCAGTTTCTAAGGCCAAGGGAAGGATTCCTGTTCGCAACTGAGCAATTAGAGACCTTTGGTTCCTGGTCAAATTTGCGCTGACATAAAATTCTGTTTTCTATGTGTTTTTTAGCTGAATGTATGTCCGCAGCTTCGGCTTAGTCAGGATCCCATTCATCCATTTTTCTTCAAAAGCAGACATTAGGTTAGCTCTGATCTTATTAACACTACATGAGAGGTTGTTGTGAAATATACAGGGTGGGGAAGCAAAATTTACAATGAACATTTAGTTTTTTTTTTCTCAGCAGGCACTACGTCAATTGTTTTGAAACCAAACATATATTGATGTCATAATCATACCTAACACTATTATCCATACCTTTTCAGAAACTTTTGACCATATGAGTAATCAGGAAAGCAAACGTCAAAGAGTGTGTGATTTGCTGAATGCACTCGTCACACCAAAGGAGATTTCAAAAATAGTTGGAGTGTCCATAAAGACTGTTTATAATGGAAAGAAGAGAATGACTATGAGCAAAACTATTACGAGAAAGTCTGGAAGATACTATTAAAGAAGAATGGGAGAAGTTGTCACCCCAATATTTGAGGAACACTTGTGCAAGTTTCAGGAAGCGTGTGAAGGCAGTTATTGAGAAAGAAGGAGGACACATAGAATAAAAACATTTTCTATTATTTCAATTTTCTTGTGGCAAATAAATTCTCATGACTTTCAATAAACTAATTGGTCATAAACTGTCTTTCAATCACTGCCTCAAAATATTGTAAATTTTGCTTCCCCACCCTGTATATTGAAGTTGTGCTTCTACAAAGACAGATCTGACCTCTGCCACCCGAGGGGACCTTGTCTTACTCCAGCCAAATACTTTTTAGGTTATTCGATTATCTGGCATATTAATAATTCGATACATATCCTGACCAAGGAAAATCAAATTCTCACTTTGTGCAGTAATCTACACCTGGCTTTTCTGCCTCTGTCCACAATAATATACATTATATAGACTAAATGTTGTCTAAAATTAATGTTTATTTGCAAAATAGTATAGCAAACTATTACATGATCAGAAACAAATTGATTTTAGCCAAAAAAAAAAATCTAAGTTTTGACTGTCTGTCACCAGAAATGTGTGATGTTAAAATGGGGTCATGAGAAAAAAAAGGTTGGGAACCACAGCTTTATGGGCTAAAGGTGGGGTTTGAGATGTTTTCCTAGAGCATTTTTTTACTATATTGCTTAAAATCCCCTTCACACCCTGATTACAACCAATTAATTAAATGCTCTAACACAAAAATAAAAAAAAATGTAGTCACCTGTGGAACGGACAGGACTGAAAAAACACCATCCAATCATTTTGAGCACCCAATCGAAATGATTGAAGGGTAATATGTCTATCAAACTAAATTGCTATTTGTCCCTCCCCCCTCTTCGTGCATGAATCGTCCATTCTCAGAGGTTTGGAGCACTTGTTCAGGAAATGAAGCCAGATCCAGAGTTTGGCTATATTAGTTATATTAGGATGGAAAGTTCACCGGCAAACTGTTTTGTCACTAACATGAATCAGTAGTAAATGTAACATTAGTCTCATAGGTATGAACTGGGGCTGTTCTGGAAGAGCGGGGGTGTTGGAGGAGACTGACTGAGGCATGCATGGATCGGGGCCGGAGCCGGCAAATTGTTGCTATGCAGTGCTCGTGAACCCTCGACAACAAGCACTGTGCGTGCCAGTACTCTGGAGGCATGGCTTCGGGGGGGAAGTCCGAAGAAAGGGGTTAGGACTTTTGAATTGAGTATTTTCAAAATGTAGCTTGCTCGAAACATTTTTCTAAGATCTCATGCCCCACCTTTAAATGCTATGAGTTAATCAGATAGGCCCAGTCCTAGTTCTCCCCCTTATCCCTCCCCCTTGGCCCTTACACTTGGCACTACCCTTTGAAATGGAGCTGCAAGGGGTAGGGGCTGAAACATTCTCCTATGAAATGGGACAACCCTTTGCGACCTGTTACATTATCAGCAGGCACTTATACCGCAATTAACAGATGCAAAAACTTTGTTTCTGAAAGTGTTCCCCATGCCGTCAGTAGCTGTAACTGTCTCTGTTCCATGGGATTTAGTCATCTTTTTGCGGTTATCAACTATAAAACACAGAAATTTGATCAATCGCACAATGAAATGGTCATATTTTGAATTTGAACCCTCCAGGTGCTGCAAAGCTATCTTTATATGTGGAATTATCTTGTGGAAAGTTAAAGTTTTTTTCTTTTTACGATTGTGTTCTTACTATTGTGTTTTACTAATGTTGTTTTGACGTTTGTGGATACTGCTGGAACCTGTAAATTTCCCTATGGGATGAATAAAGTATCTATCTATCTATCTATCTATCTATCTATCTATCTATCTATCTATCTATCTATCTATCTATCTATCTATCTATCTATCTATCTATCTATCTATCTATCTATCTATCTATCTATCTATCTATCTATCTATCTATCTAATATTAATTCCGGCAAAAATCGAGCAGATTTCTACAACCTGTTTCAATTCCTGCTTAATTTGTTGCACCTATACTTTACGTCATGACATTTGCACATATAGGGTTGAAGATGGACCTGTGGAGTTGAATTAATGAAGAATTCAGACCCAAGCAGAGCATTTACAGTTTATGTAGACCACCGAGAAATGTTTTAAAATGCATAATTCTATTGAAAAATGCAAAATATCACTCCTTTAATCTGGGTCCTGCTTTCCATCACTTTGGGCTGCGCCAGATTTTTCCTTCAGGTATTAAAAACCATCCAAATTTTAATCACTTAGAATTTATGTAAGTAAACCACTAATGGATATATATAATGACTTATGCATAACTCAAAATGCCGGCGTGCAGTGATTCTAAAGTCACATTTGGCATTAGCCTGCCAGAGTTGGGTCAAATAAAACACAGTTAATTAAAGTTTAAGCTCAAATCAAGTCAAATCAGGAATTTCTCACCAGGAAGCAAAGTTATTTTTGACTGACTGAGTAAATGACATGTGTTTACAGACCAAACAACATGTAAGATTTGCTGAAACCAGCTCAAGCATTCACTTTGAAATATATATAAAAATAGAGAAGAAGAAGAAGAAAACAAAAAGTGTCTCTACTTATACAACAACAAACATGGGCGTCAACCAGCAGTGTGTGCAATTGCCGTTGGTCTTTATAGTTAAACACTGATATACACTATATCAGTGTTTGTCAACCTTGGGGTCGGGACCCCACATTGGGTCACCCGGAATTCAAATGGGGTCGCCTGAAATTTCTAGTAATTGATAAAAATAAAAAGAAACTTACTAATAGAAAATATATAGTGAGTTGAGAGAGACAATCACAATACATAAAAATATGACAAACTGTGAAGCTGAAACTGAAGCACTGTGGTTCTGTTTATCTGTCAAATGTTCATTGTGGTCAGTTTCAGATGCTGCAGCTCTTTCATAATTCATAGTTTGAGTTCTTGTTTGTTCAGTATTAATTGTCAGCCTTGTAAATCCAAGCTGGACTGACTGTACATATCCTGACCAAGGAAAATCCAATTCTCACTTTGAGCAGTAATCTACACCTGGATTTAGTGCCTCTGTCCATAAAAATATACATTATTTAGACTAAACTATTAAATTATCAAAAACAAATTAATTTTAGCAAAAAAAAAAAAAAGTCTCTGTTTTGAATGTGTGGGGTTGCCAGAAATGTGTGATGTTAAAATAGGGTCACGAGCCAAAAAAAGTTGGGAACCACTGCACTATATGGACAAAAATAATGGGACACCCATGATAAAAATGTCCATGTCATGTATGTCAAATCAGTATTTCTTTTAAGTTGAACACTTTACAGGGTACTCACAGAAATACTCTGACATTCACTATTTCAACCTTAGTGTGTTACTGGAGGACATGATGTCATGAACTGCGTAAATATACACGCCATACACACCACTTTTAATTGGCGTGTTATCTGTACACATTATAAACTATGTTCACACCGCATCAAATACCATGCAATTAGCGGTTAGGGTTAGCAGTTATGGATATGTAAATCCAAGATCTTGGCGTAAATTGACATATGATCACATAGCATTGAATAACACGCAAAAGGATTAAAATGTGCAAAGTGTAAAATGTTTGTAGTAAATACCAAATGCCATAAGAACTGGCGTCACATGCAATTTCATGAGATCAGTCTGTATTGGAAGAGATAAGTTTATTACTATTGTGCATTTTTTCTTTTTTCTTTCTTTTTTTTTTTTTTATTATTATGTAGAAAGTCAAGGTCAATGAAGTCACCATATTTGGTCTCTTAACCGTAAGTGGTAAAAAAAAAAAAAAAAAATCCAATAATTAAGTATAAAAAAAAATAAATAAAAATTTATGTAAGGTGCACATAACATGTATTTTAGAACATTAGACCAACATGCGTGCTGATCCAGACCCCTGTCCACATCCACATGATCCCTTTGAATGTCATTCCTTCCATTAGTACCATTACCTCATGGTACTGAACAAAGCAGGTACACTCACTGTTCATGCAGAGGTGGACCTTACAGGGTGAGTCAGAAAAAACGCTCTTTCCATTTAAAGAAATTGTACTGCTAAAATGGAAACACTGATTTTTCTTTTGACCATACAGTCATATTGATGTGGTTATTGAGCATGTCTGGTGATGTAGTCATAGATTTATTGCATTGCATAAGAGAGAGAAGGTCCATTGTTTATTGGGCACTGAAATACCTGCCAACACAATGTATGCCACAGTGAACAAACTTGAAATTGACAACAATTACAGGAGTCGGGGCTTTGCTTTCACACTCAGGACATAGGCCTACATGACAGTGCCCAGGGAGTTTTCATCATGGCAAGACCACAGCGACTGCAGGTATTATTTCCTCATCGAGTTGTCTGTTTGGGTCAGGAGAGAGAGTGGCCACCTAGATCCCCGGACTTGACCCCCCTTGATTTTTTCTTGTGGGGGTAAAACCGTGTGTATCAGACTGTTCCACAAACTCTTCAGGAACTCCGAAATCGCATCACGGCTGAAATCCAAGCCCTACGACGAACACGAATGGCGAGAAGAGCTGTGTTAGAGATGCGACAACGAGCACAGATTTGCATCAATCTGAACGGTAGCCAGGTTGAAGGTCGTGCCGGACGACTTCGTTGAGACAAAACATTTTGATGGCGAGTAAACATGCTGTAATGGTTGACAATTTCAATTTCATTCACGGTGGCATAAACTGTGTTGGCAGATATTTCGGTGCACAATAAACAATGGACATTCCCTCTGTTATGCTATGCCATAAATCAATGATTCAATCGCCAGACATGCTCAATAACCACATCAATATGACTGCATAATCAAAAGAAAAATAAGCATTTCCATTTCAGTGGTACAATTTCTTTAAATGAAAAGAGTGTTTTTTCTGACTCACCCTGTACAAACCCTGCAGACCACATTGGACCTGACATTGTTGACTCACTTTCCTCACTGTAACTGTCATTGTTTGTAATGTATGTGGAAATTACCCAAAAATAGTCACTTGCTTGAAAAATGGTTAAAGCCTGATTTTTTTTTAAAAAATTTTTCCAGAGTGAGAGGAATGTGAGTATTGCACTGGTTGACTCTCCATCAGATTCCTCATTTATTTTTTTAACTAGTTTTAGATATTGTGTTTTCTTTCCTTTTTATTTTTTTGACAAATCCATTAGAAAAACAGTATATAAAGGAAAGTCACATGCCTTTATATTTTCATTTCCTTTCTTTTTTGTTTCGTCCTGACTCACAGCTTCTGTATTTTCTTCACTCAGCAGCGCCGTCACAGTGAAACAGATGACATTCATTGTTTGAATGCCACTGAACAAACACTGTTGGCACCTGAGTGTGTGTGTGTTCTGGCACTGAAATGGACTCTTCATGAATTCAGGGGTTTTAGTGGAGCTGCTGTTCATTTATTCTCCGCCTCACACTGAGAACGGCGAGCAGAGTAATGACACAAAACCGCTGCTCACTGTCTGCGACAAATGTCATTGGGAGTTAAGAGTAATGCCTCATAAGGTTTGACGTACCATCCACATTCAGGGAGTTGGAGGTTAACTCCATGACAAGAAAAAAGCATAAGGGGAAAAAAAGCAAAGCAATGATGGGTAATCGACCCCCAGAAAAATGTGTATTTAGGGTGAACAAGTGATAGAACTTAATTTGTGCCGTCTACAGTTTTTAGTTTTTTGCTTTTCTATCTATCTATCTATCTATCTATCTATCTATCTATCTATCTATCTATCTATCTATCTATCTATGACGGCTGCTCATTTTTCAGACAGGGGAAGCTCATTTTCGGCTTACATAAAAAAAATTGTCAAGTTATGTAAACATAAATTCGGCCCTCCGTTCTTTTTTAAGAAAATGGTCAGTGACCTTACTGTACCAAGTAGGCGTCTTTTCCAGGGACTTGATAGCTAGTTCACGCCAACCTAGCCAACAGTATGACTGATTTAACTATCTACAAAATGATATTAAACTCGAACAAGAACTGATTAAATTATGTAACTGAAACAAGAAAATGTTTAAATTATGTTAAATTGAAACAAAGAAGTACAATGAGTGTGTTTTATTTACAGTGCAAGAAATGAACAAGTAATGTCGTAGTGGTTTCTCTCGATTTCACAGCAGAATGCGCGACGGTATTAAACTGAACTGTGTCAGTGAAGGAGTAGATCTGAAAATAGCTGTCAATCAAACGGGATTCAGCCTTTATACTGATCCTCCAATCAGCACGTGGAAGCCAAGCGTCCAGCCCAGCCAAGCTCTGCCCACAACTCCATTCACCCCCAGAGATGCCGTGCGTCTGGGGGCGGGACAACATCGTGGCATTTATCCAATTACCGTCCAGTTGTGAGGCAATGAAAAAAACTGTTCCACTCAGTCCCATTGAAGTGCATGGACGCTGAGCGTCTACAGACAAATGCACTGAGCAGAGATCCAATGAGAAAACAGCGCAACGGGAATGTATGAGAAGTGAACAACATCGAGTCTGTTGATTTGTGATAAAGCTGATTCTGAACAAACTCGTCTGTGAGATGAACGTGTTCTAACACATTTGTAGTCAATGAAATATCAACACAACGGTACATATTTAACCATTTAATTTGAGTAATTTTAGGGGAAGCTGAACTTCCCTTGCAGTCACTGAGAAATCTATCTATCTATCTATCTATCTATCTATCTATCTATCTATCTATCTATCTATCTATCTATCTATCTATCTATCTATCTATCTATCTATCTATCTATCTACAGTCTACTCTCGTTAAACTGCCCGCCGTTATACCGCCATTTCCGCTTATCGCCATCCGCCAGCCCAGTTCCATGCACAAACAACACTTATACCATTGATTTCCCGACCGTTATACCACCAGCGTCGCGGCGCGGCACCTCCGAGGTGCGCCGCCGTGGCACCTCCGAGGTGCGGCTCCCAGTGTTGTCTTTTCCGTGGAAACCGGGTCGAAATGGCTCTTTGAGTGTTAAAGGTTGCCGATCCCTGCCTTACAACATAACAGAACCAAGATTTATTTAGAAACGCAATTAGAACGGGTTAACGGAGGCAGCATAGACATCATATAGTAAAGACATGCACATTATGGACGCAACCCGTTGTAACGCCATTTTCGCTATACCGCCAATTTGGCCGTGAACGGAAGTTGGCGGTATAACGAGAGTAGACTGTATCTATCTATCTATCTATCTATCTATCTATGAAACTGGTCCAAACCAGATGTAGACTAATGTTATGAAGCAAGTTTGAAAGCACTTTGGGTCTATTTTAAAAAGACTTATTTATTTACTTATTTATTTATTTATTTACCTTTATTTAATCAGGAAAACCTCATTGAGATTAAAAATCTCTTTTCCAAGACTGTCCTGGCCAAGATGGGTAGCAGTACATTAAATAGTTACAGACACCAACTTTCATGCATAAAAATGAAAACAAATTTTCAGTACATAAAAACATATAGTCAAGTCAAACCTTCCAAAGTCAACTTTGCAGAAAGTGCCCATGAGATGAAGACAAAGTGCGACAGGCAAAACATCTGCAGCCAGATGTCTCCTTCTCTAAGTCATACAACATCCTCTTAAAAGTGTCCAGTGAAACCATATCTTTACTGATATAAAAGAGAAACTACATTTCCGATAAAACACATTCTTATATTATTTTTATACAAAAATCCACGTGTAACATGGTAAAAAGGACACGAAAATGGTGCGCTACTATTTTTTCAAATATCTTTTTATTCTCTCACAGGTACATTTTGGGAATCAAACTAATTATACAAGGCAGAGTGTTTCCCAAAAATGACCGCTGTTACAAAATCACTTGTGATTTTTTGCATTTAAATGGGCAGGTTCTGTATGTAATGCAAGTGGACACAATGAGTTACGCACAAAACCTGGAATGAGACTGAGATTCATGAAAAACCCACGTCTGGGTTAGAAAAACTACTAGGATTGTAAAATTTAACACAGTGTCTTTATTTAAAATCTATATAAGATCATTTACAGCCATGTTTTCAGATCAAATGCACTGACACCTAGGTAGCTTTTCCTGTCCCAGTTTTGGTCCTATTTTTGGCCCAAATATTTGATTAAAAATGCATTAATTTTGGGATGGCTCTGAGCAAGAGTATAATTTTTTTGCATTTATCCGAGGTCATCTTTAGGTCCATCCTGGGAGTAAATATGACTACATATCTCTTTTATTATTGGGTCTAAAATACTTTCATCCCAAGAAATAAGGACAGGTATTGAAAACCATCCAAATTTTAATCACTTAGAATTTATGTAAGTAAACCACTAATGGATATATAATGACTTATGCATAACTCAAAAAGCTGGGGTGCAGTGATTCTAAACTCACATTTGGCATTAGCCTACCAGAGTTGAGTCAAATAAAACAAGTAAGTGAATGGTAAGTGTATTTTTTAGAGCATTTTGTCTTTATTCGTAACAGTGAGAGAGGGACAGGAAGGGTAGAAAAGAGAAAGAGAGGTTAAGAGGTTAAAGCCAGACAGAGCCCTGTGAAAATCATTGTAAATTTGTTCATGTTTTTCTCCAAGTCAATAGAAACTGATCATTACAGGACTCAATCAATACCTCAATAAATAGGATCAATAAATAAACTCTGGGCACTTTCACACTTAACCCATTCAGTCACAGAAGATTTCTTTAGACTACCTTAGAGCAGGGGTGTCAAACATATGGACCGCGGACCAAAAACCGGCCTGTCAAAGGGTCCAATTTGGCCTCTGGGATGGATTTTTGAAATGCAAAAATTACACTGAAGATATTAACGATTAATGGTGTCAAAATTACACTAGTTCAGGGGCCACACATTGGCCAATTCAATCTCAAGTGGGTCAGATCAATGAAATACTATCATAATAACCTATAAATAATGACAACTCCAAATTTTTGTCTTTGTTTTAGTGCAAAACACGCAAAATTACATGAGGATGTTTATATTTACAAACTATCCCTTCACAAAAAATGTGAATAACCTGAACAAATATGAACAACCTGAAATGTCTTAAGAAAATTAAGTGGAATTCGAACAATATTCTACATGTTTTGTGTATTTGTAGATCCACTGTGATCTGTAAATGATAAACTGAGACATAATATTGTTGAAATTGCACTTATTTATTTATTTTTCAAAGAAATTTCAGGTTTTTCATGTTAGTCACATTTTTAAAAGTGTATCATATAGATGTAACTTTTAATAAACAGGATCAATAAATAAACTCTGTACACTTTGACACCCCACCCATTCAGTCACAGAAGATTTCTTTAGACTACTTTGGAGCAAGAGTGTCAAACATATGGTCCGTGGACCAAAAACCGGCCTGTCAAAGGGTCCAATTTGGCCTCTGGGATGGATTTTTGAAATGCAAAAATTACACTGAAGATATTAACGATTAATGGTGTCAAAATTACACTAGTTCAGGGGCCACACATTTGCCAGTTTAATCTCAAGTGGGTCAGATCAGTGAAATACTATCATAATAACCTATAAAAAATGACAACTCCAAATTTTTGTCTTTGTTTTAGTGCAAAACATGCAAAATTACATGAGGAAATTTATATTTAATCACTATCCTTTCACAGAAATGTGAATAACCTGAACAAATATGAACAACCTGAAATGTCTAAAGAGAATTAAGTGGAATTTGAACAATATTGATAATATATGATATGATATGATATGATATGATATATGATAAACTGAGACATAACATTGTTGAAATTGTACTTATTTATTTTTTAAAGAAATTTCAGGTTGTTCATGTTAGTCACATTTTTTAAAGTGTATCATATAGATGTAACTTTTAATAAACAGGATCAATAAATAAACTCTGGGCACTTTCACACTTAACCCATTCAGTCACAGAAGATTTCTTTAGACTACTTTAGAGTAAGAGTGTCAAACATATGGCCCGTGGACCAAAAACCGGCCTGTCAAAGGGTCCAATTTGGCCTCTGGGATGGATTTTTGAAATGCAAAAAGAAGATATTAATGATTATGGTGTCAAAATTATATTAGTTCAGGGGCCACACACTGGCCAGTTCAATCTCAAGTGGGTCAGATCAGTGAAATACCATCATAATAACCTATAAATAATGACAACTCCAATTTTTTGTCTTTGTTTTAGTGCAAAACATGCAAAATTACATGAGGAAATTTATATTTAATCACTATCCTTTCACAGAAATGTGAATAACCTGAACAAATATGAACAACCTGAAATGTCTAAAGAGAATTAAGTGGAATTTGAACAATATTGATAATATATGATATGATATGATATGATATGATATGATATGATATATGATAAACTGAGACATAACATTGTTGAAATTGTACTTATTTATTTTTTAAAGAAATTTCAGGTTGTTCATGTTAGTCACATTTTTTAAAGTGTATCATATAGATGTAACTTTTAATAAACAGGATCAATAAATAAACTCTGGGCACTTTCACATTTAACCCATTCAGTCACAGAAGATTTCTTTAGACTACTTTAGAGTAAGAGTGTCAAACATATGGCCCGTGGACCAAAAACCGGCCTGTCAAAGGGTCCAATTTGGCCTCTGGGATGGATTTTTGAAATGCAAAAATTACACTGAAGATATTAACGATTAATGGTGTCAAAATTACACTAGTTCAGGGGCCACACATTGGCCAATTCAATCTCAAGTGGGTCAGATCAGTGAAATACTATCATAATAACCTATAAAAAATGACAACTCCAAATTTTTGTCTTTGTTTTAGTGCAAAACATGCAAAATTACATGAGGAAATTTATATTTAATCACTATCCTTTCACAGAAATGTGAATAACCTGAACAAATATGAACAACCTGAAATGTCTAAAGAGAATTAAGTGGAATTTGAACAATATTGATAATATATGATATGATATGATATGATATGATATATGATAAACTGAGACATAACATTGTTGAAATTGTACTTATTTATTTTTTAAAGAAATTTCAGGTTGTTCATGTTAGTCACATTTTTTAAAGTGTATCATATAGATGTAACTTTTAATAAACAGGATCAGTAAATAAACTCTGGGCACTTTCACACTTAACCCATTCAGTCACAGAAGATTTCTTTAGACTACTTTAGAGTAAGAGTGTCAAACATATGGCCCGTGGACCAAAAACCCGCCTGTCAAAGGGTCCAATTTGGCCTCTGGGATGGATTTTTGAAATGCAAAAAGAAGATATTAATGATTATGGTGTCAAAATTATATTAGTTCAGGGGCCACACACTGGCCAGTTCAATCTCAAGTGGGTCAGATCAGTGAAATACCATCATAATAACCTATAAATAATGACAACTCCAATTTTTTGTCTTTGTTTTAGTGCCAAACATGCAAAATTACATGAGGATGTTTATATTTACAAACTATCCCTTCACAAAAAATGTGAATAACCTGAACAAATATGAACAACCTGAAATGTCTCAAGAGAATTAAGTGGAATTTGAACAATATTCTACATGTTTTGTGTATTTGTAGATCCACTGAGATCTGTATATGATAAACTGAGACATAATATTGTTGAAATTGCACTTATTTATTTATTTATTTTTTAAAGAAATTTCAGGTTGTTCATATTTTTCCACATTTTTTAAAGTGTATTTTATAGATGTAAAACTTTTCATAATGTCCTTTTACGTTTTTTTTTTTTTTTTTTTTTTTTTTCGCTGTTATTATTTTAGTGGTCCAGCCCATTTGAGATCATATTGGACCGAACTAAAATGAGTTTCACACCCATGGTTTAGTTCTATTTGTTACATTTCTTATTTTGACAGTGTTTAAACTTCTTCCATCCTCTTTTTATTTTTCTTCTGCTTTTCACAATGACAGCTTCACATGACTTCCAAAAAGATCTAAACTTCCCTGAAGAAAACAAAAATAATGGATATATAGCTATTGAAATAAGCAAACAGCCCCGTAAACAGAGTGTTAAAACTGTTTCAGATGCTTTAGAGAAGGGGTATTCAACTAAAATCCCATTAAATCAGCCCTCCTCTGCAGCTGCAGTCTGAACAGTTTCATACATATGTACAAATGCAAATTCATGCTTTTGCCAGATTAAAGCACTGATGCATTTGACTGACCAAAAAAAGAATAATTGTTCGCCGTTTTAAAGTCGAATGGTTTGATTTGACATAAATAAACCTTAACAAAAGGTTTCTGATTTTTAACACTCCTCTCTTGTCCTGCAGGCTGCTTTGGCAAAAAAAGAAATAAAAAAAAAATCATTCATAATCTTATACAACACAAAAGGTACCAGTTTTCATAATATGAATGTGTCATTTTGGAAAAAGGAACCTGGAGTGTAGATAGATAGATAGATAGATAGATAGATAGATAGATAGATAGATAGATAGATAGATAGATAGATAGATAGATAGATAGATAGATAGATAGATAGATAGATAGATAGATAGATAGATAGATAGATAGATAGATAGATAGATAGAGGGGAAAAAATGTCTGATTGATTAAAAAAGTGAACAAAATAAAGAATAAAGTTGCCAAAAATGGACAAACGTAAGCAACAAAATGAGTAAAGACAAAAAAATAAGCAGCAAAGTTAGTGAAAAATGTACAAAACGAGACAAAAACTGAACAAAATGGGCAAGAAAATGGAGAAAAATGAACACAAATCAGTAGCACAATGAACAAATTGATAATATTAACATTTTGTTGCGATAGATAGATAGATAGATAGATAGATAGATAGATAGATAGATAGATAGATAGATAGATAGATAGATAGATAGATAGATAGATAGATAGATAGATAGATAGATAGATAGATAGATAGATAGATAGATAGATAGATACTTTATTGATCCCAAAGGAAATTCTGTGAACTCCGTTGCTCACATACATATATACAAATGACACAGTGAACAAACATATGTACAATAGTGCAAATAAGGATAGAACAGTATTAGTATAAACAATAATAACAAGAATATTAAAAATAAAAGGGGCATTCATTCATTCAGTCACTCATTTATTTATTTATTTATTTACTGTAGACCAATGCCCTGTCCACAACGTGGATTTTTTTCTACTGCATATTTAATGTAAATGGTATTTTAAGTTTCAAAAGTATGTTAACTTCAAAGAAGAAAAAAAAAAATTGACATAAGTATTTTAATAAACAAACAGCTCTGTAAACAGGGAGTGTTAAAACTGTTTCAGATGCTTTAGAGTAGGGGTATTCAACTAAAACTCCACTAAATCCACCCTAAGCTCCAGCTGAGGTCTGAACAATTTCATACAAATATAAATACGCATTTACACTTTTTGCCAGATTAAAGCATTGACCAACAAATGAATAACTGTTCTCTGTTTTAAAGTAGCATGGTTTGATTTGACATAAATAAACCTTAACAAAAGGTTTCTGATTTTGAACACTCCTCTCTTGTCCTGCAGGCTGCTTTGGCCAAAAAAAAAAAAAAAAAAAAAAAAAAATCACTCATAATGTTATACAACACAAAAGGTACCAGTATTCATGATGTGAATGTGTCGTTTTAGAAAATGGAACCTGGAGTGTAGATGTCCAACACACCTGATTCAAATGATAAGCCCATCAAGCTCTGCCGAAGCCTGATAACGACCGTCAGGTGTGTTGGACGAGGGAAACATTTAAAACCTGCAGGATGGTAGATCTCAAGGACCATTGTTGGAGACCCCTGCACTAGAGTATCACACACAAAACTGGATCCTGTTGTTATATTTGTGTTTAATCTGGTATTTAACCTATAATATTTATTGCATCCTACATTGCATTTCATGCATTTTTTTTATTGATACTGAGCATGGAAAAATGGTTGCTGCCAAACAGTGTTGTCCATAAAGCTGGAATAAAATACATACTTTTTACCTTTACTCATGAAATTATTGTGACAATGTGATGTATTCTTGATAGGGAAAGTGTAACTGGGACTCAGTATGTAATCATTGCACCTGGTCAAAGGTGATTACTGTGCATAAATAGGAATAAAAATAAGTTTTATTATAAGAGCATTATAGAAAACAGAGTATTTAGTTTCATGAGTTGGACATATATGGGTGCTTCTATGAAACTGGTCCTAAAACAGAACATGAGGCAAAAAATTCAAAACAGATATAGACTAATGTTATGAAGCAAGTTTGGAAAAAATATAAATAAATAAATAAATAAATAAATAAATACTGAGATAAAAGAGAAACAATTTTTTTTTGTAAAACACTTTTTTTTTTTATATTATTTTACATTGTATTTAATACAAAAATCTGCATGTAACACAGTCAAAAGGACACGAAAATTACACGCTACTTTTTTTTTAACATCTCTTTATTCTCTCACAGGTACATTTTGGGAATTGAACTAATTATGCAAGAGTGTTTCACAAAAATGAATGCTGTTGCAAAATCATTCGCAATTTATATGCGTTTAAGTGGACAGGTTCTGTATGTAACACAAGTGGACACGATGGGTTACATACAAAACCTGGAATGAGACTGAGATTCATGAAAAACCCACGTCTGGATTAGAAAAACCACAAGGATCGTCAAATTTAACACAGTGTCTTTATTTATAGTCTAAAAAAAGACCATTTCAACTGATGCTTTCCAGATCAAATGCACTGACACCTCATGTTCTAGTTTTGATCTTATTTTGGCCCCAATATTTGATTACAATTCATTAATTTTGGGATGTCTCAGAGCTACTAAATATATATATTATTATTATTATTATTATTATTATTATTATTATTATTATTATTATTATTTATTTATTTATTTATTTATTTATTTATTTATTTATTTATTTATTTATTTTTGCATTTATCTGAGGTCATCATAAGGTACATCCTGGGGGAAAATATGTCTAAATTTCTCTTTTATTATTGGATCTAAAAAGCTGGAAAAGTGCCAGATACCAAAATGAACCCAGTTTCATAGAAGCACCCAAATGCATATATTCTTCTCTCTGGACACAGGCACGAGTAAAGTCAGGGGAAGATACCAGGGCTTGGTTTAATACACTGACAGTCTGACTTCAATGACTTGAAAACAACAAGTTTAATGGTTTTGGGTAAAAAAATATCTAGAAATTTAAACTTTTTTAAAATTAAAAACAGCGTCTCTGTTTACTTCATTTGAACATCTTATGGGTTTTTACACACCATCCTTCAAGCTTAGACAATTGTAATGTGGAACATCATTCATAAATTGGTCCTTCAATGAAACTGGGTTTATTTTGGTACCTGGTACTTTTTTCCATCTTTTAAAACCCAATAATAAAAGAGTAATTTAGATATATTTCTCTATATACTCTTGCTCTGAGCCATCCCAAAATTAATGAATTTTTAATAAAATATTGTGGCTAAAAATAGGACCAAAATTGGGATGTGAAAAGTTGCCTAGGTGTCAATGCATTTTATTTTGAAAACATCGGATAAAATGGTCTTATATAGCGCTATAAATAAAGACACTGTGTTAAATTTGATGATCCTAGTGGTTTTCTAATCCAGACATGTGGGTTTTTAATGAATTCTCAGTCTCATTCCAGGTTTTGGTTGTAACCCATGGTGTCCACTCGTGTTACATACAGAACCTGCCCAGTTAAATGCATACAAATCGCAAAAGATTTTTCAACAGTGATCATTTTTGCGAAACACTCTGCCTTGCATAATTAGTTCAATTCCCAAAATGTACCTGTGAGAGAATAAAGAGATGTTAAAAAAAATATAGTAGATATATAGTAGCATATATTGTAGTAGTAACTATAGTAGCATAATTTTTGTGTCCTTTTCACTGTGTTACATGCAGATTTTTGTATTAAATATAATGTGAAATAATTAAAAAAAAAAGTGTTTTATCTGAAAAATAGTTTCTCTTTTATCTCAGTATTTATTTTTAAAATAGATTCAAAGTACTTTCGAACTTGCTTCATAACATTAGTCTACGTCTGGTTTGAATTTTTAGCCCCAAAGTCCTGTTTTTAGGATCAGTTTCATAGAAGCACTCAAATACGATATCAAAAAAATATATATAAAAAAAAAAAGCCTCAAAACTTTAAGGAATTGATCACACTTACCAGAATAACTTATACCACCATGTGTGTCAGTAACAAGCAGGGATGGAACGATATGAAAATTCCATATCACAGTTATTGTGACCAAAATTATCACGGTTATCATTATTATTGCGGTATTATTGGAATTGTGCTCAAAATGTTCAAAAAGTACTGATACACACAGAAATAATTTAACCAAGTTGTATTTTGAAAAAATAAATAAATAAATAAATAAAATTATTGGCACAATGTCCCTTCTGTTGCAGGAACATTCAAATATTAACCCTTAGTGGTCTGAGCCTATTTTAGCCGTTTTTCAGTACTTTTGATTTTGCCTTTGTATACTATATAAACAAATGTTTACTATACCCATGTTTGGGATCTTTTTTTTCAGCACAACTTCATCTCTATCATCTACCTATTATTTTTTTCCCACTTTAACCTACTATATCAACATAAAAGGCCAGAAAACACACACACACAAAAAAAAAAAATCCGATTTGAAAAATGTATATAATTTATTGTATAAAAACACACAGATGCTTAATGAACCTTTTCAAAGACTTTAAAAGTGAATATTGGTTCCATATATTAGGTATTAAAAATTAAAATTGTAATAAATTATAACTATACTCAAATATTTGACATTAAAGCAGATCTTTACATAGGTGTTTTTTTCCCCTAAAATCAAACACGGTTATCATGATTATTAGAATTTTAACAGTAATACTAACCGTCTGCAATTTTATCACAGTTTATCATCATACCGGTAATCGTTACATCCCTAGTAACAAGTATTCAACACGACAAAAACAGATTTCTGCTGGAGATTCCTTTTAAATAAAACAAGTTAGATGGAATAAGTCCAAAAAACAGTGTTAACTTTCTGTTGTAGTCGAAAAACTGTGTCCTGATTTGACTAACAGACGTCGTCTACCCTCCCCCCCGAGCTCCTCATCTTCCTCCTGTTTTGCTCTTCTTCCTCTACACATTAAAGAAAGAGGTCACCATCTGTGGCAGCAATAAGGCCAAGTCAGATACCTCATCTATTAATCACAGCTACATTTACTAGCATACGTAATACCGTCTGCCAACTGCGCACAGGAACATAATGTGAGTAAATATTTGAAGAGCTCAGCTGATGCCAGTCTGTGCCAGCGTCTCCTCCATTGAACTGTGGAACTGAACAACTTGTAGGTGTCTCAGAAAATCAAATAAGCAAACAGGTTCAGAGATAAGACGCTGTGGGGAAACGGGTCTTATACGAGGCTGTAGAGGCAAAGAAATATGAACCTCGTATTATCTAACTGGGCAAAATATCAGTGAAAATAATTAATGTTATAGCCTCAGAAAGAGCTGAATTTTAAGATAATTTAATAAGTAATAATGTACACTTGATTCAGATTATTTCATTTACTATTATAGGTAAGACACATTTATTGAAACAGGATATTTAACCCTTTCATGCACAGTGGTTCAGTTATTCTACAGCTGTTCTCTTGTATATTCATAGATTTTATTGTTTTACTTCCATATCAACCAACACAGTGGACGCTTATGCAACACCCTATACATTACAATTTATACTATTACAGTTCCTGTTCTTGCTAAACCTGATCTGTAGTGACATATTTGAGTGTAAATCAATTGCTAATTGTTATTAGACAGTCATTTAAATTTCTTTTAAATAGTGCTGGGCAGTGATTACATTTTTTAATTGCAATTAATCACGTGGATTTCTGCGATTAATCGTGATTAATCGCATAGTTATATGGGGGGGGGGGGGGGGGGGGGGTTGCCAGCATCAACAGTGTGTATTGCCTTTAAGTGATATTTCAGACTTGAAGTACTTCAGTGATATAAAATAATTCCACATTGCAGTGTTTACAAACAACTTTGTCCTTCTCAACCCCACCATCTGAAGACATTTAAAATGAAATGTCCATGGAAAAGACCGATACTTTTCTCCATGTTTATGTCCCCACCAGTTTATTTACAGTTGTGAGTGACTGACAGGAGTCTTAAGCCCATTAATAAGTACTAATACTAATAAGACCAATAATATGTGATGTTCAGTTGTTCAAAGCAAGCCATGTGGGCCTTCTAGTGGTCGGAATAAGTTGCACTAACATATGTTTTGTCCTTTCGGTGTTACCGTAGTCAGTTCGGACATAAGAAGGAACTAACAGACACGTTTCTTTCACTCTGTTTGTATGGCCCCAAAAACGTTTGCCTGTGAGTATTTTATGTTCGGTTATTGTAAGAATGAATAGTATAAAATATCTCTGATGTGAACCTTTGTTGCTGGATAAAAAGACGTTGTAAATCTTAAATTAATCTGTAAATGCTAATCGTTGGCGTGTCTATGGATTTTTCCATTCAAGCTAGCATCGAGCTAATCACATCGTAAATAGGTAAAGGTTAGTTCAAAGGCTGTTTTTTGTCCTTTTGTGTTGATATAGTGGGTTAAAGTGAAAAAATAATAGACAGATGATATAAATGAAGTTGTGTTGAAAAAACAGATACCAAACACGGGTATAGTAAACATTTGTTTATATAGTATATAAAGGCAAAATCAAAAGGACTGAAAAACGGACAGAATAGGCTCAGACCACTAAGGGTTAATATTTGAATGTTTCTGCAGCAGAAGGGCTATTGTGCCAATTATTTTATTTTATTATTATTTTTTTGAATACAACTTGGTTGAATTATTTCAGTGTGTATTAGTACTTTTTGAACATTTTCAGCACAATTTCAACAATACCGCGATAATAATGATAACCGTGATAATTTTGGTTGCAATAACCATGATATGAAATTTTCATTGTGTTACATCCCTAGACACATGTATGATTTAGTTTTGATTCTGGATCTGCCAGGCTGTGATCTGCAGCCGTTCACATCATGTTTGTTGCTTTAGCTCCTTTCAAACCTCAGCAATAAGGAACTAACATGTTACCTGATGGTACCTGCTCTCAGATAATGGAAACACGATGGCAGGAGTGTCCAATCCTGGTCCTCGAGGGCCGGTATCCTACATGTTTTAGATGTATCCCTCTTCCAACACACATGATTCAAATGATAAGCCTATCGTCAAACTCTGCAGAAGACTGATAATGACCCTCAGGTGTGTCGGAAGAGGGAAACATCTAAAACATGTAGGATACCGGCCCTTGAGGACCACGATTGGACACCCCTGCGCTATTACGATAACTTCTTTTAGAACACATTTTGACATAGCGGACATTTAGATCACATGACTGATGAGCTGTTTGTTGCATCTGCTCAGATTAAAAAAACAAAACAAAACAAAGGATACAAAGGAGGAGACAAAGGATAAATAATGTGTGATCCAACAGGAACAGAACATTCCTTTGTCTCATCCATGAAAAAAGACATCACAGCCATTTTAAATGAAAACAAATAGAATACATTGTATCATCAACTCTGTATATTGTTTATTGTGTAACAGTCTTCACTTGGTAGCAACACAACACATCCTAATTTATTTATTTATTCATTCATTCATTCATTCATTTACTTATTTTAAAAGCCCCATACAGAGCTGGACCAAAGGGCATTTGTCTGCTCTGCTCCTTGCACATGTAATATGTTGCTAAAAGACTCTAAACTGACTGAACTGATCTCCTTGAAGTGCTACAGACTAACTCCATAACTTGCATTTGTTACCTCCGCCAAGGAGGTTATGTTTTTGCCAGGGTTTGTTTGTTTGTTTGTCTGTTTGCTTGTTTGTTTGTTTGTTTGTCTGTCCGTTAGTGTGCAACATAACTCAAAAAGTTATGGACAGATTTGGATGAAATTTTCAGGGTTTGTTGGAAATGGGATAAGGAAGAAATGATTAAATTTTGGTGGTGATCGGGGGTGGGGGGGCCCACGGGGGGCACCACTGATCAGCCTTGGCGGAGGTCTGCGCTCTCCGAGTGCTTCTAGTTTTTCATACTTTGACTTGTCCTGTAAATTCTTGCATGTTGTAACTGTGTGTTGTATTTCATACTGCCTCTTGGCCATGACTCCCTTGGAAAAGACGTTCTTCATCTCAATGGGATCTTTTTTCCTTGTTAAATAAAAGGTTAATGAAAAAAAAAAGAAAAAGAAAAAAAGAGTTTTGTTTTTGCAACTTTTCAAAAGTTTGCTTCAAATTCACCATCGCCAGATGGGTACAGATCTTCCAACTCAATTAAATATCTCAAAACAGGAAAGTTTTCTGAGTCTGATCTGAAGCAGATTTATTATAGATTAAAACAAAGCAAAACAAATCTGGAGCTGTTCCCAGGACAGAATCTGACTGTCTGCCTACGACGAACCCTTTTAAATCTTCTCTCCCCTCCTCGTCTGATGTGACTTGTTTGATTCACCTGCTGATTTTATCCTGAACTTCAATCATCTGTTTCCATGTCCTTGGCTGTCCTAGACATCATTATTTATTTGCTTTCAAGCCTGTAAGTAACTATCAACATATTCCAAGAAACCATAAAACACTGGAGTCCTTGGAGTGTCCGTCTCTACAGGTGCCAAGTGTCTACAGGTGTCCAGCGTTAAGTGTTCTCAAACTCCATCAGCAGGTGCTCGACACTCCCTCCTCCCTCACCTCTCATTCATTATCACATTTTAAGGTGCATTCGACAAATGAAGACATTTACCATTCTTGACCTGCTTCAACAGGTGCCACTTCAAATGTTCACGACTTGAACCTCAGCAGCTGTTATACCCTAAAGCTCCACCCACACTTCTGGCTCAAATACTGAATATTAATTATCATTTTCAAATGACTATTGATTTAAGTCATTATTACTGAAAAGAAACAGTAAAACTAACAAAATAAGTCTCCTACAGCCTCTTTATCCAAATATAGTCACCTTTGGATCCAAAAACCAAGAGGACGATGGCCAAACTCAAGAAATTTGTGACAAATATCTGGATAAAGGTTTATTCATTCAGATAGATAGATAGATAGATAGATAGATAGATAGACAGATAGATAGATAGATAGATAGATAGATAGATAGATAGATAGATAGATAGATAGATAGATAGATAGATAGATAGATAGATAGATAGATAGATAGATAGATAGATAGATAGATAGGCAAAAATGTCTGCTTGATTAAAAAATGTGAACAAAATAAAGAATAAAGTTGCCAAAAATGGACAAACGTAAGCATCAAAATGAGTTAAGACAAAAAAAAAATAAGGTGCAAAGTTAGTGAAAAATGTACAAAACAAGACAAAAACTGAACAAAATAGGAAAGAAAATGGAGAAAAATGAACACAAATCAGTAGCACAATGAACAAATATTAACATTTTGTTGCAATAGATAGATAGATAGATAGATAGATAGATACTTTATTGATCCCGAAGGAAATTCTGTGAACTCCGTTGCTCACATACATACATGCAAATGACACAGTGAACAAACATATGTACAAAAGTGCAAATAAGGACAGAACGGTATTAGGATAAAGAATAATAATCATAATATTATTAATATTCATTCATTTATGCATTTACTCATTTATTTATTTATTATGGTAGACTAATGCCCTGTCCACAGTGGGCTTTTTTTTCTTTTTCCTATTGCATAAATGGCACTTTCAGTTCCAAAAGTATCTTAACTTCAGAAAAAAAAAAAAAAAAAAAAGACATATAGGTATTTAAAAAAGCAAAAAGCTGTAAACAGGGAGTGTTAAAACTGTTTCAGATGCTTTAGAGTAGGGGTATTCAACTAAAATCCCACTAAATCAACCCTATGTTCCAGCTGAGGTCTGCACAATTTCATACATATGTACAAATGCAAATTTACGCTTTTTTACCAGATTAAAGCATTGACCAACAAATGAATAACTGTTCTCTGTTTTAAAGTAGCATAGTTGGATTTGACAAAAATAAACCTTAACAAAAGGTTTCTGATTTTGAACACTCCTGTCTTGTCCTGCATGCTGCTTTAGTGAAAAATAAATAATGCGCAATCTGAACTAGAAAAACACTCAGAGAGCGCAGACCTCCGCCAAGGCAGATCAGTGTCGTCCCCCCCCCCCCCCCCCCCCCCCCGCGCAATCTAATCTGAATGAACCTGGAAAAAAATGATCTATTCTATGATGTCGAGGTCCCACTACTCTATGTTTCTGGATTGTGATGATTTTTTTTTTTTTCCTGTCCTGTGTCTGACCCTGTTGTCCACTGGCTGTGTTGCTTTCTTTCTCTTTCTCTCATCCTTTATGCTTTTCTTTGCTCTCTCTCCCCCTTTCACTCACCCCAACTGGTCGAGGCAGATGGCCGCCTACCTGAAGCCCCATTCTGTCAAAGTTTTTTTTTTTTCTTTTTTCCGCTTAAAGGAAGTTTTTCCTCCTTGTCATGGCCTTGAACTTACTCTATGAGTTCTTTTCTAGGTATTATTTAAAGCATTGGCTTCATTTGTGAAGTGCCTTGAGATAATCAAGTATTACACTGGGTTACAAAAAAATGTTTTTTGCAAGTTGTCTAGGTTTTTTCACCTGAATTAGGACCATTTTGCACCGCTAAATCCAAATATGACATCTGTTTTTCTCAATCAGGTCAGGTTTTTTTGCTAATTTGATTTTGAAAAATTTGATCTTCTCACAAAATATAAGAATTAATACCAAAATAAGATTGGTAAGCACACTTTATGAAACTTGTGACTTGATTCCTGTTAGGTACAACGGTGTATTCACCGTAGATGGAGCAGAAGACGTCAGGCTTATTTTTGCAAGATCTTCTAGTCAAAGCCATTTCATTCACCTGTAATATTTGTCACAACCCGGCTCTGAGGTGGTGACCAGAATGGAGACGGAGGTGGTGAAAAAGTAACAGGATTTATTAAGTAAATTAATAATAACAAAAACACAAAATTGCCGAGATACGCCAGCCAGGAGGAGCAGGGCAGAGCAGGACCAGACCAGACAGCCAGCAGCACCGAGACCAGACCAGAGAGACAACCAGAGAGCCAGAGATCCAGAGAGCCCGAGAACCAGAGAGCCAGAGAGCCAAATTATCATCACGGGCGAGCTGCCTATATAGTCAGGCCTGGACCGCCACAGGTGCCACCAATCATGCCATCGCCGTCTGCAAAAGAGAACTGACAGTGCCCCTAGTGCCCGAAAGGTGCGGGGCCGTCACACCCCCCCCCAAAAAGAAAGGGCCTCTCTCTAAGAGGACCGTCTGAAAGGAAATACGTTAAACAAAACATTCACTTAGTAACAATTTTGATTTGTATGCTTACCCCAGTCTCTTAAAACCAGCACCAGCTTACCACCCTCATCCAGCCACCCAGCAACTCCGGCGCCTGGAGAAGCACTTTAAGAGTGAGAGGGACAGGTGGAAGCAAGCGGGTTAAGAGAGATGGGGGAATCAAAAATCAGGCTCGAGACAGAGCATCCGCCACAACATTTTCAGAGCCTTTAATGTGGCGAATGTCTAAACTATATGCCTGTAAAAACAGGAACCACCGCATCAGCCTACGGTTCGGACAGATCAAAGAGTTCAAGAATGTGATTGGGTTATGATCAGTGTAAATGATCAGTGGGACACTACAGTCCAGATAGACTTCAAAATGCTGGAGAGCCCACACCAGAGCTTCTTTCTCTATGACTGAATAGTTAATCTGGTACCCATTGAACTTCTTTGAAAAGAAACTAACAGGATGGTCAATGCCATCACTTCCTGTCTGAAGCAGCGCAGCACCTGCTCCGACGTCACTCGCATCCACGTGCAGCTGAAAGGGCTGATCCAAACGGGGAGCCGCGAGGACCGGAGGAGAACACAGAACAGTCTTTACGCTGTCAAAAGCCTGCTGACAGGAGTTAGACCAGATGAATTTTGCCCTCGCCTTTAACAGGTCTGTCAAGGGAGCAACTATGGTGGAAAAATTTTTACAAAAACAACGGTAATAACCGACTAACCCAAGGAAACGCATGAGTTCCTTTTTGGTGGTCGGCACAGGATAGTGGGAAATAGCCTTCAGCTGGTGACCCAGTGAAAGATTATTATTCAGCGTTTCAGAATTTTTCAGTCTGCCACACAACATACTTTCATCAGGTGCACGGACTTCATCATTCTGTACCACAGGTGTGACATTTACTGAACACACATCAGCGGCAGCAACAGCAAGCACAGGTGTTGCGTCCTGCTGTTGCGCACTCCCCCCGCCCTCAAAAGACCGGAACTCACGGGGGTGGTACGGCTTCAGCAGGTTAACATGACACAACTGTTTTTCCTTCCTGCGACCTGGAGTGGACAGCAAATAATTGACATCTGAAGTCCGTTGCAAAACTGAAAATGGACCCTGAAATTTAGCCTGGAACGGTGAGTTCACCAGCGGTAATAGAGCCAGAACCTGATCACCAGGAGAAAATACCCGAATTTCAGCTTTCCTGTCATATAATCTTTTCATTTTACTTTGTGCACAGGCTAGATTTCCCCTAGCCATCTCCACAGCCAAAACTAAACGACGTCGAAACCCCTGCACATAATCAACTAGAGACTGAGGAGGTTCAGACGGAACCACAGAGTCATGGAGGAGAGTCAATGGGCCGCGAACTGCGTGACCAAACACCAGGTCATTCGGACTGAAACCAGTGCTCTCCTGCACCACCCCTCTGGCAGCTAACAATAACCACGGCAACCCCTCATCCCAGTCCTGATCCAACTCTACGCAATAACTGCGCAACAGAGACTTAAGGGTTTGATGGAATCGTTCTAATGCACCTTGGCTCTGTGCATGATATGCAGAAGCTTTGTTATGTTTCACCCTCAGTTGTTGAAGAACCTGTGAAAATAAAGTTGAGGAGAAATTTGTACCCTGGTCACTCTGAATTATTTTAGGTATTCCAAACACTGAAATGAACTGTGTTAAGGCTTTAACCACAGCCTTCGCAGTTATCGTGCGAAGCGGATAAGCAGCTGGATACCTCGTCGTCTGACACATGACGGTGAGTAAATAACAGTTACCTGATTTGGAACGTGGTAATGGGCCAACACAATCAATAATCAGGTGCTCAAAAGGTTGAGCCGCAACTGGAATCGGAGCTAAAGGAGCTGGTTTAATGGTTTGATTTGGTTTACCTGTAATTTGACACGTGTGACACGATTTGATGTAGTTTGACACATCTTTTTTCATACGGGGCCAAAAAAAATACTTAAGAATGTAAGTATAAGTTTTATGAACCCCTAAATGTCCTGACTGATCACGAGAAGTCCTAAGCACCTCCTCCCTGAATTTTGAGGGAACAACAACTTGAAACACCGGTTCACCAAAGAAACTGTCACAGTGGGGCGTCCATTTACGCACCAACAGGTCATCCAACAGTAAATAACACTGAGCCGCACTGTTACCTTCAGTAGCTGATACCACCTTATGCACAAGCTCACAGAGAGTCGGATCAGCACGCTGTTCTGCGATCAGCTCACTACGGGAAACAGACAGGAGTGAGTCAGGTACAGCAAAAGCACATGTGTCACGGACATCCTCACAATGCTCCGCCTCAGACGGATTTTTACTCTGAGCACGAGTAACCACACATGCCGGGTACACATCAGATTCGTCCTGGACTGACTGTTCAGGCACTTTGGGGACAGATGGAGAAAACGTCACAACCGGGGAAAGCGGAGCATCCATCCATACCCTGCTACCAGCCAGGTCATTACCCAGGATAACATGCACTCCGGGAACAGGCAGGGCAGGACGCACCCCCATAACCACCTCACCTGTCACCAGCCCACAACTAAGATGGAGTTTATGAATGGGAGCAGGTATGACCGTCAAACCCATTCCTCGGACCAGAACGAAATCTCCAGTCGCTGTGCTGTCAGAAAACGGTAACACAGAACCCAGAATAAAAGAATGGAATGCACCTGTGTCACGCAGGATTTTCACTGGAGTGGAAACATCAGTGCCCACCAAAGACACATGACCATCTGAAATGAACGCAGAAAAATCAGATTGTGCCAAACCACAATCATTCACAGATTTAACGTCGCTACAGGGCACACAGGAATTAGTCTGAACAGGATTGATTTTGACCCCACAGGTGTCCACAGAAACAGAGTGTGTCACAGGAGCAGCCAGAACCACGGGCTTAACCTGCGCATTCTTACCAGATCTGCGTGGACAATCTGCTTTCCAATGGCCCCTGCCTCTGCAATAATTACAAACCTTAGAGTTAGTTGGAAAACGTGGTGATGCGTCCTGCTTCCAGGACCCAGACCCAGCCTCCCGTTGTCTACCAGACGAACGGAACCTGCTGTCCTCAGGGTCTACACCACCATTAAACTGACGGCCTCTGTGCGTCAGCACGTACTCATCTGCGAGCGCAGCCGCTTCGGTCACAGTTTTCACTTTGCGCTCGTCAATATGAACAGCTATGTGTGGAGGAACAGTGTTTTTAAATTGCTCCAACACTATCAACTCACATAGTGCTTCATAAGACTCAACACCCAATGACAAACACCAGCGATTAAAGTGTGTAATTAAGTCTCTAGCAAACTCCATATGAGTCTGCCCACTGTGTTTCTGCCAGGTGCGGAACCGCTGACGGTATGCCTCAGGCACCAGCTCATACGCTTTTAACACAGCCTTTTTAACAGATCCGTAAACTTTACTCTCTGCCAGACTCAGAGCAGAATACGCTTCCTGCGCCTTCCCTGTCAGGACGCACTGGAGCAGCAGCGTGCGCTCTGCGTCAGACCAGTTCCGGCTGTCAGCCACGCGCTCAAACAGAGAAAAAAATGTGTCTGGGTCCCGTTCACAAAACTGAGGGACCAGACGTAAGTTAGTAACCACATCGAAACGCGGAACCTCAGAGGACTGAGTAGGACCGGGTCCACTACCCTGACTTAAACTCAGCCGTCGTTCATCCAGATCTAACCGTTTAAGCTCCAGCTGCAGTAAAAGCAACCTTTCCCGCTGCTCAAACGTTAAGCCTGCGTCTCCCACATCAGAGACCAACGCAGCACCAGAATCTACGGTCAAGCCAACCTGAGGCTTAGACCGGAGAACCCCGCTCTCTAACAGATTGCCTTTGATAATCTGTCTCATAACGACTTTCTGCCGCTTGTCACCGACATCCAAATCAAAATGTTCAGCCACTTTAACCAGTTTCTCTTTGGAACAGCTGTCCAACCACTCCTCTGAAGGAGCAGACAGGAAGTCCTCTACCGAGGCCATTTTAAGTCAACCTACCAGAAAAAACCACTAAAACTCACCTAAACTCCTGAGCCAAAAGCCAGAACACACCCCACAGCCACCGCAGCCAGTCCCTCTATCTGCCTAGCAGAAACTTCTCTAAGCTCCTCCCTAGTCTTCAGGTGTCTACTGGTGGTGGGTATTTATGCACTGAATCCCGCATGTATAGTGAAGCAACCGGATAAACGGCGACTTCAACTAAAGCATCGGATGTGCTCCCGAGACAACTGCTCTACCCACGGTCAACACCACCTACGAAAGAGCCCCCCCAGCGAATTCCAAAGGGGAAGACGCTCTGAACCTACAGGGACCAGACAGCAGCGACACCCCAGTGTGAAAGGACATGAACAGAGCTCAGAGTTTAAACTCACCTGAACATTAACAAAACACACATCTGGCTCGCTCTACACACAAACAGACTCACCTCAAGTCTCCAAAAGCAGACAGATTGCGCACACATGCACAATGAAAAAACACACCCGACCGCCACGTCACGTGGACACTACTACAACCAGTCATTCACAAAATCATGTAGGCCCCGCCCACACAGCTGAGACTACCGCTAATGAAAAAATGAATGAATCAAACAAACCTCCGCTTGTCACATGGACCAAAGACCGGACAACCTCCACTTGTCACATGATCAAGGAAACCAAACGGACGAGCCCCCACTTGTCACAACCCGGCTCTGAGGTGGTGACCAGAATGGAGACGGAGGTGGTGAAAAAGTAACAGGATTTATTAAGTAAATTAATAATAACAAAAACACAAAATTGCCGAGATACGCCAGCCAGGAGGAGCAGGGCAGAGCAGGACCAGACCAGACAGCCAGCAGCACCGAGACCAGACCAGAGAGACAACCAGAGAGCCAGAGATCCAGAGAGCCCGAGAACCAGAGAGCCAGAGAGCCAATGATCATCACGGGCGAGCTGCCTATATAGTCAGGCCTGGACCGCCACAGGTGCCACCAATCATGCCATCGCCGTCTGCAAAAGAGAACTGACAGTGCCCCTAGTGCCCGAAAGGTGCGGGGCCGTCACATATTAAAAAACCATTAATCATAAATTGGTAAAAGTAAAATCTTCAGAACTCGTTTATTGCAAGAAATATGAAAGAATTTTGTATCATATGATGTGAAAATGCCCATAAATGTAAGCAAAAATGTTAAAAAGCCAATATGTAGCATAGTTCAGAAAGTTGACCTGATTGAGCAAAATCAATGTGATTTTTGGATTCAGCACACCAAAATGATCCTAAATCAGCTCAAAAAACTGAAACAATAAATTTGTTGTTGACCAGTGTTATTATGGATTTAATTTTTCACTACATGAATAAAAATTTACATAAACTAGGATTTTTGTCCCCCAAACGAAACAAATATTTAGTTGCTTAACCCTTTAACCCCTGATGTGTCTGTGGTGAGCGTTCTAAACATATGATTTATTTTAAATATTCATAAAAATTCAACCGTTTGCTTAATAGGAAAATTTTCAAAACTTGCTAAAAGAATAATCCCAAACAGCAGCTGGATTGATTTAGAAAAAAAGAGCCCAAAAAAACAATAACAAAAACTTCTGGGCCCAAATTCAAATCCTTGTTTTTCTTCAGTGTGTTCCAGTTCACAGTTCATGTTCATCATCCTGAATCTCTTATAGATGTACATTTTTTGTGCCTTATGTAGTAAAAACCTGTCAAACTTCAATTCCTCCCTTCGTCGGTTTTGTTATTCCACCCTGTTTTGACTTTAAAATTCACAGTAAAACAAAACCACTGAAGAAAAGGAACACAAGCACATACTCGCAGCAGCTTTTATGACACTGAAACAGACGACAATTCACAGCAGACTAGAAGAATCCAATCATAATATCCTATAAATAATCTAAACTGCAAATTTTCCTCTATTTTAGAGTAAAAAAAAAAAAAAAAATTACACAGAAATGTTTACATTTACAGTCTAGCCTTTTACAAATAATGTGAACAACCTGAACAAATATGAACAACCTGAAATGTCTTAAGCGTAGTATGTAGATGTCACATCAGCTCCCAGACGTTAGTCAGGTTTTGTCTGTCTTGTCTGTCATTTTTCCTGTTTTATTTTTTTAAGTCCTCCCCATGTGTCATGACTGGTGTCTTTACTTCCTGTTCCTAATTTTCCCCACCTGTGTGATTATCTTTCCCCACCCTGATTTGTTACACCTGTGTCTCGTTTTCTTCCCTCCCTCTTGTGTATTTAAGCCCTGTGTTTCCCTTTGTCCTGTGCCAGTTCGTTTTCTCCTCCGTGTGATACCAGTGGTTTTTGGATCCTGTCTGTCTGTTTGCCTGTTTTTGACCCGGATTGCCTTTTCTGACTCCTGGCTTTTGCCTGATCCCTGTCTGTGCTTCTGCCTCCAACGATTCTACGTGTGTTCGACCTTTTGCCTGAATTACTGGTACGTGAGCCTGCCTGTTCCTAATGTCCTGTTGCCTTTCTGTTTGCCTCTCTGTGTATGACCTGGTTCGATTTTTGACTGTCCTTTGCTTTCCCCTAGTCGGGTTTCTGATACGTGTTACCGGCCTGGACTGTGTCCAGTCTTCGGTCCAGTTCCCGGATCCTGCGAAAAGTCCTGGACTCGGTGTTTTCACGGATCTGCTTATTTGCACTATTAATGATTTGTCAAGCGATATTGTGTTTAATAAACACTCAACTTTTACGTCCGTCTCTGGGTCTTGCAATTGGGTTCAGTTTCCGTACTCTGTCCATTACAGTAGAATTGTACCAATATTCTGTGTTATTAAATGTTTTCTGCATTTTTGATCCACTGTGACCTGTGTGTTGTGATGCACTCGTATAAATGATGAACTGAGATGTAATATTGTTAACATTACACTTATTTTTCTTCAGAATTTTTAGGTTCATGTTTGTTCTGGGTCGTAGGAGGATAAAAGACATGACAAACTGCTAAGATGAAACTGAAGCATTGTGGTACTGTTTATTTCAAATGTTCATTGTTGTCAGTTTCAGATGCTGCAGCTCTCATAATTCATAGTTTTTTGAGTTCTTGTTTGTTCAGTATTGTCAGCCTTGTAAAACCATGCCTGACTGACTGTACATATCCTGACCAAGGAAAATCAAATTATCACTTTGTGCAGTAATCTACACCTGGCTTTTCTGCCTCCGTCCATAATAATCTACATTATAGAGACTAAATGTTGTCTAAAATTAACATTTATTTGCAACATAGCATAGCAAACTATTACATGATCAAAAACAAATTAATTTTGGCCAAAAAAAAAGTCTCCATTTTGAATGTCTGGGGTTGCCAGAAATTTGTGATGTTAAAATGGGATCACAAAAAAAGGTTGGGAACCACTGGTCTTAGTCCAAAGTCCAGGTATTATTTATAGTAGATCACTGCATGGGAGACTGAGCTGCCTTGGCGGAGGTCTGCGCTCTCCGAGTGCTTTTCTCATTTTACTGCTCCGGCCCACTTTTTATCATATTAGGCTGAATGTGGACCCTGAACTAAAATGAGTTTGACACCCCTGGATTAAAGGGTTAAAAACAGAATCTAAAATCATAGCCTTGAGCAGTACAATTCATCTGCTCCTACTGTGGACCGCTGTCTCACCTGCCTTCCTCAAGGCTTATAAATGGGAGTCATGTTGGTTGTGTCCAGTTCTTGTTCACCTTCAGGTAGATATGAACATATGGCCGCCCAGGTTGGACGACCGGTTGCCCCCTCCACATATGTCATTGTCAGACGCTATTGCTTCCAGTGGTTTGTGTAATATTTTAAGATTCACCGTCATCCTCCTGCAGCCCGCTATGAAAACACAGCTGTAATCTGGTCAACATGTTAAACAACTCCTAAAATGTTGACCTTTTTGAGAAGACCTGATTGCTTGACATTTACAATGACAAGTAAAGTTATGTTAGCGCACTGCTACACCCAAGCTGTTAAGGAAAATCCATGTTGCGTGTACGTGGGCAGCCGGCAGACAACCTTGTGGCTGCGCTGTTAAAAACACATCCACATTCTGATCAGAACAAATATAAAAAGAGAAAAATATGAGTGAGTGGACAGCAGCAAAGTGATGGCTGTTCGGTTTGGGTTTGATCGCTGAAATGAGGAGCAATCCTGCTGCAGTAAAAATGAAATGAAAAAAAAATTGATGAAATAAAACATGTTTTGAAAAGATTACTTTTTAAGAGATCTGCAGGGGGAACGTAAGAGCAGGTACCTGGTCAACACTGTCATGACAGAGGAGTCAGAGTGAACATTTTAGATTCATCCATCGCTGTTTTTAAAGGAAAATAAATCCTGGTGTCCTTTCACCTTCAGCTCCCACCCATTCAGCTCTCAGGTAATGCTCGGATTTTAAGCCTGAATATTTATCGGACACTTTTTATAACAACATTCAAAAGAACTGTACAGTGCTTTAACAAAAATAAACTATTTGATTTTAAATGAATTGATAAAAGAACTGAATGGCGTTGCATTCAACACATTCTTTGCTGCACAAAAACAAACACATTAAAATACAAAATTAAATATGAAATAATATTGCCCACATTTTTACTAATGAACAGTACCTGGTGAAATATGAATATCAATATTCAAAAACTGCCACAACAGTTTTCTTGTCTGTTTTGACCACAAATTGTATATAAAGTAGTTTTTACAAGCTTGGAAAATTATGGTCTTCATTTTTAAATAGTTTCTGTTTTTTTCACAGGTAAATATATTTTGTATGAATAAATGTGCAAAATGTTTGATGTGTGTGAGCATCACATACAAATGAAATGAGTTAAACAGAAATGAGAAAAAGAAAAGACGGCTTCTCATAATGAAACTTTTTCATAATAAATGGAGTAAGTCTCATAATCTGCTTAAAATTAAACACATTGACAGCCTTATGATGGAAATGTGTCAAATTATAGGCTGAAGGGAGGATCGAATATCACATGACTGAACAACTGTGTAGATTTAGCGATGGAAACTTGATTTATAAGACTAAGACATATTTTATTCTCAATCACTGAAAAGTGGAGACAATTTTCTGTTACATGTAGAATGTGACCAAAGGCAACAGAAAGGGTCTAAGCAATGATCCCTGGGGGATTCCACATGTAGCTGATCTGTTAGATAACTCCACAACACAAGCTTAATAGACCTAAATATCTCAAACACAAACTGCTCTGGAAACTCCTACCCAACTATTCAGTCTTCCATCAGTATTCTGTGATCTACACTGTTGAATACAGCAATGACACCTAACAAAATCAAAAAACAATGCATAAACACAATCAGAATTTAGTTTTATATCATTTCACATGTTGATAGGAACCATGTGAGTACTGTTGAACAGTTGGACTAAAAAATGTTAAAAAAAAAAAAAAAAAAAGAAAAAGAAAAACTTGAAGTGTCTGAAAAAGGGAATTGATATCAAATGTGTTTAACATTTAGTTGAATAATGAACAAATTGTTAGTGATGCCTAAAATGAAATGTGTCCTTTGATATTAATAAATTTCTGCTGATTCAAGATTCAAAGCATTTATTGTCATGTGTACAGTAATGAAACAGGTTTCTCTACTATGAAACTCTTACTTTGCCGTCCACACTGAATGCCACAAGGGCTTAAATAAAGTATAAGAGTGTAAGTATAAAAAATTGGAATAGAATAATTTAACTAGGAAGTTACACCTAGTTTCCCTCCTACCCTCAGGCAGAACATACCACAGCCTACCATGCAGAACTGCGAGGTTCCTTCGACAGCTTCTACCCAACTGCCATCAGACTTTTGAACACCTGCAAAAACCCCCGAAAAACATATAAATGACTCTCACACTTTCTTGTATAATATGCTGAGCAGACTTCAGCCACACAGTTTACCTTTATTTATTTATTTATTACGGCTGTTTTGCACATACATTTTGCACGTACATTTTGCACATACATATTTACATATTTATATTTATTTATTTATTAAAAATCTTTTTATACTTATGGTGTTTTATCTAATTGTTTTTATCATGGCCAAAATGCATCGTAATTTCATTCTGCAGTGCATCTCTGATGTAATGCCTGAATGGTAAAAAAGAAATCGGAATCTGAAGCTACACAACCAAATGTAAGTGGCATTTAAAAAACGGCATGCAGGAGAAAGAGAGCAAAAAAATCTAAAAATACTAGAAAAGCACTTAGAGAGCACTGACCTCTGCAAAGGACGATCAGCCACCCCACCCCACCCCAGCCACAAAAAAATAATCAATTGTTCCTTGTGCCAGTATCAACATTTCGATAACTTTTGGAGTCATCTTGCAAAGAGACAGACAAACAAACAAACAAACAAACAGACTGTAACGACGGGTCACCATTACATCCGTTATTGAAATAGTCGGTGTATAGAATGACTCTGGCAGTAACGTTAACTCACGTATCACAGAAATATACACACATTGTTTTAAACTGAGATCTTTATTGAATATTATTTGTATTATAACATTGTGGTGGAGCCAGTCTGGCGAGGGGATGGCGAGCCGTGTACGCTGTGGTCCTCTTTGCCGTGCCTGCGCATTTTACAAAGATGCCGCATATTAATTGTTAAAGGTATATAGCGGCTGTGATATGGCATAAAGTTCAACGTACCAGTGTTATTTTTAGAATATTGTGGGAAATGGGTTTTCAGACGCTAACTCACCGTATGTGGGCTTCCGTTTTCGGCATGGTGTCCAGCCAAAAGAATCCCCGGGCGGCTTGGGGACTATTTAAGGGTTCTGGGAGGGTGAGCACACATGGGAGGTTGAAGAAGGGGTGTTAGGTGTTGGGTAAAATGTAAATATGTATATATGTGTTTGTATAGTGTTGTTTTTGGTTATTTGGTTTGTGTTAATATTTGTAAATAGTGTATTTCGTGAGTTAGTGGTGTTTTTTTAAAGGTAAAAAGAAACGTTATAGTTAGTGTGTATATTGTATCTCCCCTGTGATAAATGGTGTATCCTAGTCACATGCACAGTGCACTTTTGTATGTATTTGGTCCATTTAGTGTCTGTAGGTTGATGGTGAAGGTTGTGTTTTTGACTCTCTGGAGAAAATATGTATTTTTCCTACAACACCTGGGTCCAAGCTCCTTCTTAACCCTTTCATGCACAGTGGTCACTCCAGTGGACAGTTCTTCTCCAGCTGTTCTCTTGTATTTTCATGTTTTTTGTTGTTTTAGTTCCATATCAGCCAACACAGTGGACGCTTATACACCATCCCATACACTGACATTGGAAACATTACTGTAATTTTGCTGTTCTTGATAAACCTGATCTAACATGTTTGATTGTAAATAAATTCCTTGTTATTGTTATTAGAGTGTAATTAACAATTTATTTATTTTTTTGGCATATTATGTCTATGAAGTGAGTAATGACTAGTATTAGAGTACACTACAAATAAAAAGTTACGAATAGTTCTTTTTTTTTTTTGGGTAATTTTTTTTTTTTGGGGTAATTTTTGCCATTTGTGAATAAAACTATGTCTGGTCATTACAAAAATTTGTTTCAATTTAGTTCACACACAAAAAAAGTAAAAACCATTGTGCAAAAATCCCGACTGAAAAAAAAAAAAGCCCCAAAAATTAAAAACATCCATAACTTTTTATTTGTAGTGTATGTTAAAATGTGAGAAAACATCAGATCAGCAGCATTATATGTTTTTATTTCATAGTTTTCACACAGTATATCATTCAATACATGTTTCTTTACTTTAAAAATTCAATGCACATATTTGCAACTCCATGAAAAATAGCTTCATTAAAAAGAAAAAAAAAAATCTCATAGTTTTTTTAAATGCCTACAGAGGAATAAAGAAAAAAGTCTTAATTAATGTTCTCATAATTCATGCATGAAAGGGTTAAACGTGCCTTGACCGCTCGAGCTATTAGACAGACCAACCCTGATGAAAACATAACCTCCTTGGCAGAGGTAATAAACTACTAATACTAAGAGAAAAATATATATTTACATAAACGTGCAACATTCTGCTGTGTCATTTTCAGATGAGGACAATATCTGCAGTGCTTACGTCTTAGAACAATAGCTGCAGCAGGAAACTCTGTCTGAATACGTCATCTTCTCCCAAAGCCCCAAACTGTAAAGATCTTCAACAATGATGCAGAGTTTCACGGTAGATTTTCTTTTAACAGTTGAGCATTTCGCTATAGGCAATCCAGCACATCAAAGTGGCTCCAAGGGGAGAAAAGGTAAAAATAAAACAGTGGGCCAAAGACTTCTTTGATCTCAGAAAACTGAATGAGAAGCATCTCCTCCTCTCAGAGCCAAAGATCTTTAACCTGTCAAGCGTTTGAGTTTATTTAAATGGCCACTGGTGGACAGCGTATACCTGAACGGAATGAACATATGGCGTTGTGTGCACAGAAAATAACAAAACCCGTGATTTATTATTAAAAATTGTTACGTTACGGAAGAATTTGCTGGTATGGTGGGGTCTTACTTTGTCAGGTGTGCAGTGTTACTAAAAAGAATGAGAATTTTTTTTCAAAAATCCCCCCCAAAATCCACTCTGTTCAAGATTTCTGAACACACACATGGAGAAGCTCCTGCCTGGCGG